>NC_081570.1:106903936-107079545 GCF_022355385.1 Mustela nigripes | reverse complement strand
TTTTTTTTTTTTTTCTTTTTTCTCTCTTCCTTTTTGAACCTCTTTTTATCCCCTTTCTCCCCACTCACGATTTTGGATCTCTTCTAATTTGGTTAAAGCATATTTTCCTGGGGTTGTTGCCAACCTTTTAGTATTTTACTTGCCCCTTCATTTACTCTTATCTGGACAAAATGACAAGACGTAAAAATTCAACACAAAAAAAAGAACAAGAGGCAGTACCGAAGGCTAGGGACCTAATCAATACAGACATCGGTAATATGTCAGATCTAGAGTTCAGAATGACAATTCTCAAGGTTCTAGCCGGGCTCGAAAAAGGCATGGAAGATATTAGAGAAACCCTCTCGAGAGATATAAAAGCCCTTTCTGGAGAAATAAAAGAACTAAAATCTAACCAAGTTGAAATCAAAAAAGCTATTAATGAGGTGCAATCAAAAATGGAGGCTCTCACTGCTAGGATAAATGAGGCAGAAGAAAGAATTAGTGATATAGAAGACCAAATGACAGAGAATAAAGAAGCTGATCAAAAGAGGGACAAACAGCTACTGGACCACGAGGGGAGAATTCGAGAGATAAGTGACACCATAAGACGAAACAACATTAGAATAATTGGCATTCCAGAAGAAGAAGAAAGTGAGAGGGGAGCAGAAGGTATACTGGAGAGAATTATTGGGGAGAATTTCCCCAATATGGCAAAGGGAACGAGCATCAAAATTCAGGAGGTTCAGAGAATGCCCCTCAAAATCAATAAGAATAGGCCCACACCCCGTCACCTAATAGTAAAATTTACAAGTCTCAATGACAAAGAGAAAATCCTGAAAGCAGCCCGGGAAAAGAAGTCTGTAACATACAATGGTAAAAATATTAGATTGGCAGCTGACTTATCCACAGAGACCTGGCAGGCCAGAAAGAGCTGGCATGATATTTTCAGAGCACTAAACGAGAAAAACATGCAGCCAAGAATACTATATCCAGCTAGGCTATCATTGAAAATAGAAGGAGAGATTAAAAGCTTCCAGGACAAACAACAACTGAAAGAATTTGCAAATACCAAACCAGCTCTACAGGAAATCTTGAAAGGGGTCCTCTAAGCAAAGAGAGAGCCTACAAGTGGTAGATCAGAAAGGAACAGAGACCATATACAGTAACAGTCACCTTACAGGCAATACAATGGCACTAAATTCATATCTCTCAATAGTTACCCTGAATGTGAATGGGCTAAATGCCCCTGTCAAAAGACACAGGGTATCAGAATGGATAAAAAAACAAAACCCATCTATATGTTGCCTCCAAGAAACACATTTTAAGCCCGAAGACACCTCCAGATTTAAAGTGAGGGGGTGGAAAAGAATTTACCATGCTAATGGACATCAGAAGAAAGCAGGAGTGGCAATCCTTATATCAGATCAATTAGATTTTAAGCCAAAGACTATAATAAGAGATGAGGAAGGACACTATATCATACTCAAAGGGTCTGTCCAACAAGAAGATTTAACAATTTTAAATACCTATGCCCCCAATGTGGGAGCAGCCAACTATATAAACCAATTAATAACAAAATCAAAGAAACACATCAACAATAATACAATGATAGTAGGGGACTTTAACACTCCCCTCACTGAAATGGACAGGTCATCCAAGCAAAAGATCAGCAAGGATATAAAGGCCTTAAATGACACACTGGACCAGATGGACATCACAGATATATTCAGAATATTTCATCCCAAAGCAACAGAATACACATTCTTCTCTAGTGCACATGGAACATTCTCCAGAATAGATCACATCCTCGGTCCTAAATCAGGACTCAACCGGTATCAAAAGATTGGGATCATTCCCTGCATATTTTCAGACCACAATGCTCTAAAGCTAGAACTCAACCACAAAAGGAAGTTTGGAAAGAACCCAAATACATGGAGACTAAACAGTATCCTTCTAAAGAATGAATGGGTCAACCGGGAAATTAAAGAAGAATTGAAAAAAATCATGGAAACAAATGATAATGAAAACACAACGGTTCAAAATCTGTGGGACACAACAAAGGCAGTCCTGAGAGGAAAATATATAGCGGTACAAGCCTTTCTCAAGAAACAAGAAAGGTCTCAGGTACACAACCTAACCCTACACCTAAAGGAGCTGGAGAAAGAACAAGAAAGAAACCCTAAGCCCAGCAGGAGAAGAGAAATCATAAAGATCAGAGCAGAAATCAATGAAATAGAAACCAAAAAAACAATAGAACAAATCAACGAAACTAGGAGCTGGTTCTTTGAAAGAATTAATAAAATTGATAAACCCCTGGCCCGACTTATCAAAAAGAAAAGAGAAAGGACCCAAATAAATAAAATCATGAATGAAAGAGGAGAGATCACAACTAACACCAAAGAAATACAAACTATTATAAGAACATACTATGAGCAACTCTACGGCAATAAATTTGACAATCTGGAAGAAATGGATGCATTCCTAGAAACATATAAACTACCACAACTGAACCAGGAAGAAATAGAAAGCCTGAACAGACCCATAACCAGTAAGGAGATTGAAACAGTCATTAAAAATCTCCAAACAAACAAAAGCCCAGGGCCAGACGGCTTCCCGGGGGAATTCTACCAAACATTTAAAGAAGAACTAATTCCTATTCTCCTGAAACTGTTCCAAAAAATAGAAATGGAAGGAAAACTTCCAAACTCATTTTATGAGGCCAGCATCACCTTGATCCCAAAACCAGACAAGGATCCCACCAAAAAAGAGAGCTATAGACCGATATCCTTGATGAACACAGATGCGAAAATACTCAACAAAATACTAGCCAATAGGATTCAACAGTACATTAAAAAGATTATTCACCACGACCAAGTGGGATTTATTCCAGGGCTGCAAGGTTGGTTCAACATCCGCAAATCAGTCAATGTGATACAACACATCAATAAAAGAAAGAACAAGAACCATATGATACTCTCAATAGATGCTGAAAAAGCATTTGACAAAGTACAACATCCCTTCCTGATCAAAACTCTTCAAAGTGTAGGGATAGAGGGCACATACCTCAATATCATCAAAGCCATCTATGAAAAACCCACCGCAAATATCATTCTCAATGGAGAAAGACTGAAAGCTTTTCCGCTAAGGTCAGGAACACGGCAGGGATGTCCATTATCACCACTGCTATTCAACATCGTACTAGAGGTCCTAGCCTCAGCAATCAGACAACAAAAGGAAATTAAAGGCATCCAAATCGGCAAAGAAGAAGTCAAATTATCACTCTTCGCAGATGATATGATACTATATGTGGAAAACCCAAAAGACTGCACTCCAAAACTGCTAGAACTTATACAGGAATTCAGTAAAGTGTCAGGATATAAAATCAATGCACAGAAATCAGTTGCATTTCTCTACACCAACAGCAAGACAGAAGAAAGAGATATTAAGGAGTCAATCCCATTTACAATTGCATCCAAAACCATAAGATACCTAGGAATAAACCTAACCAAAGAGACACAGAATCTATACTCAGAAAACTATAAAGTACTCATGAAAGAAATTGAGGAAGACACAAAGAAATGGAAAAATGTTCCATGCTCCTGGATTGGAAGAATAAATATTGTGAAAATGTCTATGCTACCTAAAGCAATCTACACATTTAATGCAATTCCTATCAAAGTACCATCCATCTTTTTCAAAGAAATGGAACAAATAATTCTAAAATTTATATGGAACCAGAAAAGACCTCGAATAGCCAAAGGGATATTGAAAAAGAAAGCCAACGTTGGTGGCATCACAATTCCGGACTTCAAGCTCTATTACAAAGCTGTCATCATCAAGACAGCATGGTACTGGCACAAAAACAGACACATAGATCAATGGAACAGAATAGAGAGCCCAGAAATAGACCCTCAAATCTATGGTCAACTAATCTTCGACAAAGCAGGAAAGAATGTCCAATGGAAAAAAGACAGCCTCTTCAATAAATGGTGCTGGGAAAATTGGACAGCCACATGCAGAAAAATGAAATTGGACCATTTCCTTACACCACACACAAAAATAGACTCAAAATGGATGAAGGACCTCAATGTACGAAAGGAATCCATCAAAATCCTTGAGGAGAACACGGGCAGCAACCTCTTCGACCTCTGCCGCAGCAACATCTTCCTAGGAACAACGCAAAAGGCAAGGGAAGCAAGGGAAAAAATGAACTACTGGGATTTCATCAAGATCAAAAGCTTTTGCACAGCAAAGGAAACAGTTAACAAAATCAAAAGACAACTGACAGAATGGGAGAAGATATTTGCAAACGACATATCAGATAAAGGACTAGTGTCCAGAATCTATAAAGAACTTAGCAAACTCAACACCCAAAGAACAAATAATCCAATCAAGAAATGGGCAGAAGACATGAACAGACATTTCTGCAAAGAAGACATCCAGATGGCCAACAGACACATGAAAAAGTGCTCCATATCACTCGGCATCAGGGAAATACAAATCAAAACCACAATGAGATATCACCTCACACCAGTCAGAATGGCTAAAATCAACAAGTCAGGAAATGACAGATGCTGGCGAGGATGCGGAGAAAGGGGAACCCTCCTACACTGTTGGTGGGAATGCAAGCTGGTGCAGCCACTCTGGAAAACAGCATGGAGGTTCCTCAAAATGTTGAAAATAGAACTGCCCTATGACCCAGCAATTGCACTATTGGGTATTTACCCTAAAGATACAAATGTAGTGATCCAAAGGGACACATGCACCCGAATGTTTATAGCAGCAATGTCCACAATAGCCAAACTATGGTAAGAACCTAGGTGTCCATCAACAGATGAATGGATCAAGAAGATGTGGTATATATACACAATGGAATACTATGCAGCCATCAAAAGAAATGAAATCTTGCCATTTGCAACAACATGGATGGAACTAGAGCGTATCAT
Organism: Mustela nigripes; assembly: GCF_022355385.1. Taxonomy (NCBI): domain Eukaryota; kingdom Metazoa; phylum Chordata; class Mammalia; order Carnivora; family Mustelidae; genus Mustela; species Mustela nigripes. The sequence continues at coordinate 107,074,620 of NC_081570.1, read as the reverse complement.
GCTTAGCGAAATAAGTCAAGCAGAGAAAGACAACTATCATATGATCTCCCTGATATGAGGAAGTGGTGATGCAACATGGAGGCTTAAGTGGGTAGAAGAATAAATGAAACAAGATGGGATTGGGAGGGAGACAAACCATAAGTGACTCTTAATCTCACAAAACAAACTGAGGGTTGCCGGGGGGAGGGGGTTTGGGAGAAGGGGGTGGGATTATGGACATTGGGGAGGGTATGTGATTTGGTGAGTGCTGTGAAGTGTGTAAACCTGGTGATTCACAGACCTGTACCCCTGGGGATAAAAATATATGTTTATAAAAAATAAAAAATAAAAAAAAATAAATAAAAAAAAAAAAGAGCAGTTACATTGAATTCAACCCTGGGGGAAGGGTCTTTGCACTGCAAGGGGAGGAGGGGTACTCTTACACAACAAAAGAGCAGTTAATTAGTTAACGACGGGGGTGTGTCTTTCAACATGTCCACCAGTAACTGACTTTACCTCTCTGACCTCGGTATCTGCCTATGTAAAGTGTCATTATAATAACTCACAGGACTATTGTGAAGAATTTAGAACACACACACATATATGCACACACACACACAAACAACAATTAAAAAAAAAAAAACAGAGCCAGTATCAGAATATACAAAGAATGCCTAAGTCAATGAGTAAAAGATAACCTAACTTCTAAAAAAAATGTAAAAGACGTGAACAGGCTCTTCAGAAAAGAGGATATCAAAAAAGCCAATGAAAAGGTATTCAGCATTATTGGAAATCAGGTAAGTGCCAGTTAAACCACACTGAGAACCACTCATATCTACCAAATGTCTGAAATTAAAAAGTGATAATATCAAGTGTATGCAAAAAGGTAGAGCAACTAGAACTCTCAGCCTGGTAGCAGGAGCATAAATTGTTACAATAGTCATTGTAGAGAACAGTAGGGTAATATCTACTATAGCTGAATATATGCAATCCTATGACCAGGTAATTCTACCCAGGTATGTAACCCAACAAAAATGCACCAAGAGACATGTTCAAAAATATTCATAGCAGCACTGCTTGTAACAGCCCCAAAGAAAAGTTAACTCAAAAGTTTACAACCTGAGAATAAAACAGTAATTTGTGCTATATTCACATAAAGAAGCACATTTAAGGGATACAGCAATGTACAATCAGCATAGTGACTATAGTTACTAACACCGTACCGTGTATTTGAAAGTTGCATCATATGGCACCTGGACCACTGCTCTATCTGTCCGCTGTGAAGCAGGGATAGGGTCCCTGTGGCACAAGTGGGGTACATGCAGGCCAATGACCCTATGTCAGCTGCCAGAGCTGGTCGACTGGCCTCCTAAGTTCCTACCCTAAGTTCCTTTCAGATCTCTAACATTGGCCCTGGGCACAGGAAAATATCTTCTCTTACTTCATGGTTACATCCCAGGGAGAACATGCAGGCTCTGGGTCCATAAATCTAAACACACAAAAAGACAGAGTAGTCCAGAGGAAACAGCTGCACAAATGCCACTTTTTCCTTCCAGCACAGCATTCCCCGACGCCTCCCCCCAACCTGCCCCGCCCCAGGAGATGTCATGCTGAGTCAGTGACTGCACCTGGGTGCAGCTGGGGATTTTTTTCATTTAAATTCAATTTAGTGATATGCCTGGGTGGCTCAGTCAGTTAAGCATCTCCCTTCGGTCATGATCCCAGTGTGCTAGGATGGAGTCCCACATCAGGCTCTTTTTTCAGCAGGGAGCCTGCTTCTCCCTCTCCCTCTGCCTGTTGCTCCCCCTGCTCATGCAAGATCGATCTCTCTCTCTCTCTCTCTCCCTCTTTCTCTGAAAAATAAATAAGCAAAATATTTTAAATACAAATAAATAAATAAAAGTAAATTCAATTTAGTTAACATACAGTGTATTATTAATTTCAGAGGTAGAATTTAGTGATTCATCAGTTGCATACAACACTCAGTGCTCAGTCCATCAAGCACCCTCCTTAATGCCCATCATCCAATTACCCACCCCTTCATCTACCTCCCCTCCAGCAACCCTCAGTTTGGTCCCTATAGTTAAGAGTCTCTTATGGAGGACACGTATTGCATGGAGCACTGGGTGTGGTGCATAAACAATAAATCTTGGAGCACTGAAAAAATAAAATTAAATTAAAAAAAAAAATAAAAGAGTCTCTATGGTTTGCCTTCCTCTCTGTTTTTATCTTATTTTATTTTTCCTTCCCTTCCCCTATGCTCATTTGTTTTGTTTCTTAAATTCCACATATGCATGAACATATGCTATTTGTCTTTCTCTGACGGACTTATTTCACTTGGCATTAACACCCTCTAGTTTTAACCACATCACTGTAAATGGTAAGATCTCATTCTTTTCGATGGCTGAATATATTCTATATCTTCTTTATCCATTCACCTGTCATGGACATCTGAGCTCTTTCCATAGTTTAGCTATTTTGGTTATTGCTGGGACTTTTTGACAGATCCACTACAGGTGCCCTCCACTGAATTGCGACAGGTAATCCAAGCCTTCAAACGGGGTGGACGGGATAGGTTTCCCACAGCCAATCAAAATCACCTTGGCATTAAATGTTATTGTGCTACATGCCCGACTGATCCACACAAAAGTGCAGGCCTTTTTCCAGTACTTCTGACAACAATTACACTCAGGAGTCTATTCATTAAGGAAAAGGCTGTCCCTGTGGCTCCTGTCTATGCAGAGATGCATGATCTTTTATCCAGGTCAGAAGACTACCTTGATTTTCCTAATGTCACCCTGCCTGACACTTGCTTCTCGGGTTTGTAGAGTATGAACACCTATCCTCCACCACAGTGCCAAGGGAGTACCAGCATGCCGGGCTCATCAGGCAGGATGCCCAAACAGTCCTGCTGAGGGAGTGGTATTTATGGATGACTGTATACCAAGCTTAAATTCCCACTCCTCCAATAGCTGAAATTCTATCCCCGGCCTGAGCTAACTCACTGGAAGTCCTTTCAAAGGGACCCAATGATCTATGCTTCAAAACTGCCTTCATCACTGAGTTGTTTTAGAGTTACATACCCAATTTTTTATACCCATTGAATAACAACTCTCCATTCACATTCTCAGTTCTCATCAAAACTACAAGAAATAGGGATGTCTGGGTGGCTCAGTCAGTTAAGCACCTGCCTTTGGCTCAAGTCATGATCCCAGAGTCCTGGGATCAAGTCCCATGCTGAACAGGGAGCCTGCTTCTCCCTCTGCCTCCTGCTCCCGTTACTTGTGCACTTTCTCCCTCTCTCTCTCTCTCTCTCTAACAAATAAATAAATAAAATATTTTTATAAAAATAAGAACTAGATGTGAAACTCATCACTGCACTGGCTGTGAAAATATCATTGAAAGTTTTATCCATTCCATCGTTAGGTGCCTATTTTTATTAAGTCCTGCCTGAGATATTCCTTTTAGAATTCAATTCTAGGGTCGCCTGGGTAGCTCAGGGGGTTAAGCCTCTGTCTTCAGCTCAGGTCATGATCTCAGGGTCCTGGGATCGAGTCCCACATTGGGCTCTCTGCTCAGCAGGGAGCCTGCTTCCCCCTCTCTCTCTCTGCCTGCCTCTCTGCCTACTTGTGATCTCTCTCTTTGTGTCAAATAAATAAAAATCTAGAATTCAATTCTAAGAAATGCTTTCTTTCCTCATAAAAAGAATGACAGTTCTTCTGCTTTCAGTCATGAGGGCCCTGTAACCGATGGTGCTTTCTCTTAGGAACAGCTGCCAGAAGGCTTGAAGTACAACAATCATGCTGGCCCTATTTACACCATGTGTTTGAAGTCACCTTTTTCCTAGTTCTATTTTTCTACTCCTCAAAAGCATTATTATGGGTGCCCGGGTGGCTCAGTGGGTTAAACCCTTTGCCTTAGGCTCAGGTCATGACCTCAGGGTCCTGGGATCTGCCGCATTGGGCTCTCTGCTCAGCGGGGAGCCTGCTTCCCACCCCACCCCCCCACCGCCTGCCTCTCTGCCTAATTGTGATCTCTGTCTGTCAAATAAATAAATAAAATATTTTTAAATATTTTAAAAAATATTTTTTAAAAAAAGCATTACTAGTTCATTGTCTATGTATTTTTTTTATTTTTTATTTCTTTTCAGCGTAACAGTATTCATTGTTTTTGCACTGCACCCAGTGCTCCATGCAATCCGTGCCCTTTCCAATACCCACCACCTGGTACCCCGACCTCCCACCCCCACCCCTTCAAAATCCTCAGATTATTTTTCAGAGTCCATAGGCTCTCATGGTTCACCTCCCCTCCCAATTTCCCTCAACTCCCTTCTCCTCTCCATCTCCCCTTGTCCTCCATGCTATTTGTTATGCTCCACAAATAAGTGAAACCATATGATAATTGTGTCTGTCTGCTTGACTTATTTCACTCAGCATAATCTCTTCCAGTCCCGTCCGTGTATTTTTGGGTATTTTATTGTTAAGTGACTTTCAAATCTGAAGAGGCTATCAATAAATAAATTCATTTAAAATAAGGGAAGAATGGGGCATCTCTCAAATATTATAAATAGTAAATAACATATGTTGATTTATATACAGCAAAATATATTACCAGTTTTACAGTAACCCTTAATGACAGGAATATACTGATTAGAATCTGGATTGGAATGGAAGAACAAAGATCCAAGGAAATTGTAACATCAGTTAGAGATGTCACACCCCTGCAAGGAGAACCATGAATTTCACATAAGGGACTCAAATGCACCAAATCCACTATGTTCTTAGGGTCAGTTTAACCCCACCAGGGACTGACATCACTGAATAGCCATCAATAGCAGTTGTTGAACACACTGGGCTCCACTATTAGCAACCTCTTGTCCTTTCATAGGTATAGATAAACAAACAAATAATTATTAATGGAATCCAACACCATTTGAAGTGTTAAGTCCTTAAAAAAATAAAAATAATAAAATTTGGTCTCTATGCCCAAATCGCTTACAATATAATTGAGTAAATAAGATATACTCATGAAACAACTGGAGAACATGTGGTTAAGTGATGAAGGCCTAAATAAAGCCACCTCATTTAGCTCTGACAAGTGCCTCAGTACAGGCGTAGTAGGCATGGCACAGGCAATCAGTATAGAAATTATTAAAAAGAACAAGCTTATGGTAGTTAGAGTCACTAGTTTATTCACTCAACAAATACTTGCTGCATACCTACCACCTGGTAGACACTTTCTAGGTATTAGAAATACAACAGTGAACAAAATGGACCAAGTCCCTGCCCTCATGGAGCCTACATTCTAGTGCAAAAAATAGAAAATAAAGAAGCAATCGTATAATATGTCATATGGGATCAATGTTAGGGAGAGTAAAAAGCAGAGTGATGGTATGGGTTGGGGGAGGCAGAGGAAGCAGAAGTGTTGCCCTTTAAGACAGAGAGAGCAGATGATATTTGGGCAGAGAGCCATAGGAGATGAGGAATGGATCCATGCAACAACAGTTACTAGGGTAAAGGCAGTCCAGCAGAGGGAACAGCATGTGCTAAGGCCCTGAGACAGGTGACCTAGCATGTTCAAGGAATAAGGAGGATAGTATAGCAGAAGAGGGAACAATGATGGCACAGTGGAAGAAAATGAGTCCAGAAACAGTGCAGACTCAATCAAATCCCCAGGAAGTACCTAGGAGAAGATAGGTTCAGCTAGCAGGGACTTTGGTTGTTTCCTCTCAGGCCAAAAGAACACCTTGAACAAAGGCTTGGTAGCAGGGAAGCACACAGAAAAGGCATGGTGTGAGAGAGCCCAGAGTATGAAGTCAACCTGATTCAAATTGTGGACAAACGTGAGTGAAGTCTGAATGGTGAAGAGGGGTCTGTGATAAAAATTTCTGGGGAGATTTTCAGGAAGCACTCAGACAGAGTAACAACCCCAGCAATGTCCTTTCCATAGGACACAATATGGGCTTCACCCAGGCACAATTTTGAGGAAAGAGAAAAAAAATTAGAAAGAAATTAGGAAGACTTAATACAAAGATAGAATCTTTCCATAGGTGTCTGGGGGCACCTGTTGTCTGAAGGAGCAATTAGAGTCAAAAGAACTTTAAACCTGTTCCAGAAACCTCCAGAAAGCATCACAAACATGTTTTCCTGCCCTTTATAAACCACTGAATGAGAAACCAGGAGGGTTTCAGAGTCAATGCTGAGGTTGGCGGACTAGATACAACTACCCCTGAAGGGGTCTCCATGAAAATGAAGGAAAAAGTCTTCCTTCATGTCTGTTTCTGAGAAAGCAGAGCATAATGAGAACATCCAAGAGTCATGAGGCAGATGAAGAGACAACAGAAAGACTTTCATTAGCAATGTTTCAATTATTTGAAGAGAGTATGAATAAAAGCTAATCCCTTCGTGTCAAGCTAAAGTTCAAGGTATTGTCAAAAACCATAAAAAAATGTTCTGGTTTCCCCTGGGTGAGGTGGGGTGGTTTTGAAACACAGAATCTGGAACACTTCCTGGCCATGTTACTAACTCTACTGGAATAAAATGTTATACAGTTGTTTCTCTCAAACACCAAGATTTTAGAGGACTATTCCTCACCATTCCCTGCCAATATACAAACCTCTCTGCCAGGCTTGGGAATGGGGTGGAGAGGGGTGGAATCAGACCAAGCAGAAGAAGACAAAACTAAACCTGGGGGAAATATGTGGAGACTGGTACACACACATCTTCTTGGTTTTCTCTGTCTATAAGAATAAAAAGGCGAAGAAAAGATATGAAAGCAAAACAGGAACCTGATAATGGTTGTGACTTCTGAGAACAGATAAAAGGGACCAGGAGTCATGGAACTCATCAAAGAAGTCTTGGGTTTTTATCTGCAATGTTTAAATTTTTTCAAGATTCAAGAATTTAGGGGCATTTGGGTAGCTCAGTCAAGTGTCTGCCTTCAGTTCAGGTCATGATCTCAAGGTCCTGGGATCAAGCCCCATGCTCAGTGGGAAGTCTGCTTCTCCCCCTCCCTATGCCCTTACCCCATGCTCAGCCTCTCTCTCTCTCTCTCAAATAAATAAAATTTTTAAAAAAAGAATCAAGAATTTATACATAATTTGTGTATAAATAAAAAGAACTTTGAGATATATAATTATATCAGTATGTTTGAATCACAAGGGAAAAAAAAACAGCACCTCCTACCAGTTTGGGTATTATTTAAAAATCCTTAACAAGAATAGTTTCAGAAATAAGTCCTGACACATAAAAGAAGTTATTCTTTGGTTGCTGAGTTTATTATTTTCTTCCAAGAAGATGCAAAGGACAAGAATTTTCTGCTTCTTTTCCATTTTCTTGTCAAGAAGAACTTGGCTGGTCTAAGAAAGTACATATTAGGGAGCTTGGAGTCAACCTCATGCCTCAGTTCATTCGGCTACATCAGTTCCTCATTATGAACATTGTTGGGGGAAGTCTTACATTTCTATAATTACGGGCCCAAGTGTATTTAAGGCACCTTATTCAGATGGAACAAATGCTTCATGTTTAATCATGCTGAACCCCATAATAAGGATAATAACTGGGATTTGTAAAGAGTTTTTCACCCAGACGAGTTTCAAACATACCACAATACAGCCATTTCCTTGAGCCTCACAATATCCTAGTGATGGACCCAAGACACGATGACCACCTGACCTGGCTGCTGTGGCTCAGAGAGATTTCATAAGTTGTCTAAGGTTGCACAGCAGGCAGACCAGAACCAGGAATTTCACAGCAGGAAAGGGCATGGGGTTAGCCACCCCCAGCAATGACTTCTCCAGTAACTAACCTCTCACAGAGGACTCAATGCCTAGTAGCCTCCTGTCATCTGAACCATGACTTTGGACACTCCTAGGAGTTCTTCCCTTGAAGCTGAGGGGCCAAGACCACACCACCAGAAGGCTGTCACAGCAAAAGTTATTCTAACACCGGTTGGCCATAGACTCTGGGTCAGAAACTGCCCTCTCCATGAAGGCAGTATGGGTGGTATAGTGGGAAGAGCACTGGCCCTAGCACAAAACAGACCAAGAGTGAAGTCCACCCTCTTTGCTATGTGACTATGGCAGGCTCTCCATCTACTCCAGCAAGGGAGCAGATGCTCAGTAAATGTCACTTCCCCTTCTGATAGCAGGAACACGGCATATCAGTTTTCAGGGTGCTCTACTTTTATCTTCCCTGATTGGAAAGAATAATTTTTTGACCAAGAGGATAAAAGAGAAGACCAAAACAGAGATTTCAGATATTCTGGAACAAATGGGGTAGCAATGTGGGAGGCAGGCTGGAAGACACAAAAGGCAAGAAAGTGCACAGAAAGAAAAGGATAACAAGAAACAGATTGAAATGGGGAATTGAAGGGAAGACAAAGGAAGTCAGAAAAGAAATCATCAAAAAATGAGCGAGTTGGGGCGCCTGGGTGGCTCAGTGGGTTAAAGCCTCTGCCTTTGGCTCAGGTCATGATCCCAGGGTCCTGGGATCGAGCCCCACATCAGGCTCTCTGCTCCGCGGGGAGCCTGCTTCCTCCTCTCTCTGCCTGCCTCTCTGCTTACTTGTGATCTTTCTCTGTCAAATAAATAAATAAAATCTTAAAAAAAAAAAAAAAAAGTGAGCGAGTGACCCCAGGAAATAGATAGGGCAAACTCAGAAGAGAAGTTCAGCACACCTTATGCATCAGCCCCTTGTGATCACACACAAAATCCTGAAGCGGCTGGTTTGGCTGCCAAAGACTGGTTTAACCAAGAGGGTGGGAAGACATTTACACAAAGACAATTCCTCTCAAAAGAAAAGTTTTTCAAAGCAATAATTATAATTATTTGTATTACTGTTAATGAATCACCCCAACAATGGCACTACTGGCTACAGGGAGCCCATTCATCAGGCCCCTGCCCCCAAGGCACCCAGGGCTCTGGCTTCTCTTGGGTCACAGCGGGTCACGCCTCCCTCTTCTTCCTCCTATAGTGAGGAAAACACTTCAGCCAGTGTTGGAAACCCTCTGAATATGGGCACGAAAGTTTCCCACACAAATTCAAAACCAGCGGAATATTATTGAGTCACATACCTAGAATACCTCTTTTCAAAAGCTATTTTTATTTTCTTTTGTTTAACAAATAATGTACTTAGGGCACTTCCTGAAATTAATTGCCCACAGCCATGCAGATGTTCAGGAGAGAAACTGGGTAGAATTGACATTCTGTGTTTTTGTTACAGACTTTGGGAAAAAAAAACTCCAAATGTTTTTATCACACACAATCTTAGAAATCACAGTAGAGCCTTACAAACAAATGAACCAAATTAGATATAAAAAGATTTGGGACCCAAGTCTGTGGTTCACTGTATCTTTGGGAAAACAACCACCTCTCATGGCCTCAGTGTTTCTTTCTTTTTTTATTTTTTTTAAGATTTTATTTATTTATTTGACAGAGAGAGGTCACAAGTAGGCAGAGAGGCAGATGGGGGGGTGGGGGGAGCAGGCTCCCTGCTGAGCAGAGAGCCCCATGCCAGGCTCAATCCCAAGACCCTGAGATCATGACCTGAGCCGAAGGCAGCGGCTTAATCCACTGAGCCACCCAGGTGCCCTCAGTGTTTCTTTCTATGACACGGAGATGACGGGGCTCATGGAGCCATTCTCAAAGTCAGTGCAACTAGCAGAAAAGGAACTATCATACTCCCCAGAAAATAAATTTACCTGTATTCACTTTAATTGATTTCATAGTTCTTATCAGTTTGTCGTTTCCACAAGGTTATTATAGGTTTCTCTAATACAGTTTACCTTATAGCCATTAACAAGATTATAGGACTAGCTATCTTTTTTTTTAAGATTTTATTTATTTTATTTGACAGATAGAGATCACAAGTAAGCAGAGAAGCAGGCAGAGAGAGAGGGAGGAGGAAGCAGGCTCCCTGTCGAACAGAGAGCCCGATCTGAAGCGGGATCCCAGGACCCCAGGATCATGACCTGAGCCGAAGGCAGAGGCTTTAACCCACTGAGCCACCCAGGCGCCCCTAGGACTAGCTATCTTTAAGACAAGACTACAAATATCTGCAATAAAGACAATTAGAAATTATTTTTATTGTCATAAAAGTTTCTGTGAGAGTGTAGCCACCAGTACATAATTCCTTTGAAACTAAGGAACACTATATGAGCTGGTGAAATTGGAAGATAGTCTTTATGTCATGATCTCAGGGCTGTGAACTTGAGACCCATGTAGGGCTCGGCGCTAAGGGTGGAGACTGCTTGAGATTCTCCCTCTTCCTCTGCTCCTCCCTTTTCTCTCTCTGATAGAAAAGAAAGAAAGAAAGAAAGAAAGAAAGAAAGAAAGAAAGAAAGAAAGAAAGAAAGAAAGAAAGAAAGAAAATGGTTTTTTAATAATAATGAAATTTTTTTTAAAAACCACTTCTGGGGCGCCCAGGTGGCTCATTTGTTTAAGTGTCTGCCTTTGGCTCAGGTCATGATCCCAGGGTCCCGGGATTGAGCCCGCATCAGGTTCCCTGCTCAACAGGGAGCCTGTTTCTCCCTCTGCCTACCACCCGGCTCATGCTCACTCCCTCTCTCTATCTCAAATAAATAAATAAAATCTTAAAAAAAAAAAAAAAAACTTCTTTCTAGGCTTACAATAGTGAAAGTGAATAGAGAACCAAACAGAAAGGGTCCTCGGTTGGCAAAATTCTACAAAAAGTGAAATTTCAATAGACCACCAACTCGGTAGCCCGCAGATCCTCTCCTGGGTCCATGATTTTGCAGCTAGAGAAGCATTATCTCTCCCACAATGCTAGCATCTTATGCTTGCTCAGCACATAGACAGAGGGAGAGGGGTCATGAGGGGCAGAATCACCAGCATGTGGAACAGACCAGATGGCAGTTAAGACAGATGCACATCTGTATGCACCATCACATGAAAGCAGCATGTAAAGTAACTGGATTATTAATCCAACATACCCAATCAGATGTGCTATCATAAATGGTGAGAAAGACCTTATTCGGGAACAAAATGGCTCAGATCAAGAATCAATGTATTTTACTTTCAGGAGGTGAGGCCGCTCTTGGTTCGCCAGGTTTTTCTTGGGAGTACTTCAGCACTCCATCAGTACACACACTCCGGTGGTACTAGGGCCTTACAGTGGGTGTAAGGTGCATGTGTCCCTCAGGGGTCAAGCTGTGGACAGAGAAAGAAGGCAATAGGAACAGCATTCAAGGAAACACAGAGATTAAAAGCCTGCTGGAGAAGAAACAGATGGAATGGGTTTTGGTTGACAATGAATCAGTACATTAGACATCAGGGTGTTGTCTGCAAAAGATGTCCGGTTAAAGGGTGCAATTAATACTCCTTTATAAGCACCAGGATCCCCAAACCAGTATTCCACAAGCTCTCAGGCTAAGTCCTCCATTTCTCTTGGCAACCTAGATAAGTCCTTCAAGAAAAAATTCTATTTCTCTTTTTATACCTGTTTCTCTTTCTTAGCACTCTTACATAGACAATTAGATTGTGCATATTGTGTAATTTTGTCTTTCTGGAGAATTCTATGACTTTCCCAACCATGACATGTTCTTATGTGAATGACAGAAGCAAAATCCTCGTGGACTTCACCCAAAAGCTAATATTTTCGGAATTCACTATTGTCTTCAAGAAAAGAAACATCTTAAAAAAAAAAAAAAAGAAAGAAAGAAAGAAAGAAAAGAAAAGAAAGGAAATATCTGGGGCACCTGGGTGGCTCAGTGGGTTAAGCCTCTGCCTTCGGCTCAGGTCATGATCTCAGGGTCCTGGGATCAAGTCCTGCATCAGGCTCCCTGCTCAGCAGGGAGTCTGCTTCCTCCTCTCTCTCTGCCTGCTTCTCTGCCTACTTGTGATCTGTCTCTGTCAAATAAATAAATAAATTCTTTAAAAAAAAAAAAAGAAGAAGAAGAAAGGAAGGAAGGAAGAAAGGAAACATCTGAAGAAAGGTTCCTGCCTTAGTCTCCAACCACTAGGTGTCCATTATTAGATTGTACTGTGTAACTTTGGATCTCCTCCTCCAGGCTTTGAGTTCCTTGAGGAAAGGAACAGTTTCTTATTCATTCACATTCCCAGAATATACCACAAAAGAAATAGTTTAACTATTGAACAAATTAAACTTTTGCCATCACAACATCTTCTCACTGTAAAGGACTTCAGAAGTCAGGTGGCCAGTGGTTCTTGAAGCTGCATCAGAATCAGCCAGGAGATTTTTATATGCAGAGTCCAGGGTCCCACCACAGACTTACTAAACCACTATCTCTGGAGGTAGGACCTGAAATCTATTTCTCTAAAGATCCCCTGGTGATTCTAAAGTACAGCAAGATTTGGGAACCACAGACCTAATCCAACATACCACTCAAATTAGGAATCATCCATTTGTTCATTCATCCATCCATCGAACATATTTTTTAACTTCTCCTATATTCTAGGCAGTAAAAAATATATATAAAAATAGATAAGACATGGTCCTGGCCTTTACAGAACACTCTTTAAAGGAGTAAGATATGAAATAAGCAATTCATATACAATGTGACATGTAACATAGCAGGGGCAAGTACAAAGAAAAAGATAATCTGATGGACATGATTCTCTAGGCCTGCTCTTTACTTCTTGGGCCAAGTGGTCTAGTACAGTCTGGAACCCTCCCATCAGCACTCCACAGAGGACACTTCAGATGTGGAAGGAGAGGTATTGTTATCTTCATTCCAGATGACTTTTATGTGATGCATTCAGGGCTACAAAGCAAAGGGAGTCTGTTTAGATTCTGCCCTCTTCTTTTTGGGAATAGTAGTAAGAGCATTGGAAATTAAAGACGAAATAAAAATGCCATATTTCACAAATTACACAGGCCAGCTAGACATCTGGCATTATAAATAAGTCAGATTTTTACACTGTTGTTTGCCTTCTAAGAAATGAAAAAAAAAAAGAATAAATTGTAACAATTCAGGAATATGAAACAGGTTGGGTATTCCTTGTCACATCCTAGGTGTACTCCTGGCAAAATAAGATGCCTCACTGTCTTCTGAGGAACATCATCAGTATCACCAATGCCTTCCATAAGCATGCGAAAAGTGATGGACACTGTCAGAGGTTAACCAAGACAGAACTTAAGAAACTTCTCCAGCAAGAGTTTGGAAATTCTCTAGAGGTAAGAAGAACAGTCACCCTCCTTGCCTAGTACTCTGGCACTTAGGACTGTCTTCTTGGCTCCAGTGGTACTACTCTTTCCTGCTGTCCTCCTATCTCTCCAGTTACTTTTTCTTGGGGCTATTTCAAATTCCTCACACTCTGCCTTGTCATTTAAGGGCTCATGTTCTCTGAGACTCTCTTCCCACTCTGCGTGTTCCCCCTGGTAATTCTTCTAACTCTCTTTACTTCAACCATTCTCTGGACACTGCAATTTTCAGTCACCTCACCAGTCAGAGTCTCTCTCCTAAGCTTCACACACATTAAATATCCCATGGATATTTCATGAGCATCCTAAACTCAAACTTTGCAGAATTCCACCCTGTTATCCTTCTACATTCCATTTCTCAGCAAATACCACTCACTTGTCTAATCCAAGAATCAGAACACTAGCCTTGACAGCTCCATCTCTGATCTATTCTATCACATCTAATTCAATCACCAAGACCTGCTTATTCTGAGTTCTAAATAAATCTCTCCCAGACCTATCCACTTCTCTCTGTAACTGCTGCCCCTGCACTGGTTCAAGCCACTAGCATCTCAACCTGGATTATTGCAAGAGCTTTCTAATTTCCCCAGGTCTATTCTTGCCTCTCCCTATTACCACTACCCACTATCTGTTACCTAACTGGAGCCAAAGCGATTGGGTTTAGGTGTTTGTCTCACTGGCTGCCATTTCACCCTGTGGAACACAGTGTGTAGTAATTGCCTGTTTACTTATCTGTAAAGGCAGCAACCATGACTGCCATGTTTTCCTTTGTATTTCTAGCACCTGGCACCATTCTGGCACACATTTATCCACTCACTTATTCAACCAATATTTACTTAGCATCAGTTATATGCAGTGTATTTCTAGGCTCTGGGAAAGATTAATGAGCAAAATAGACATGATTCTTGCCTTTAAATTTTACAGGCAATAAATAATCATAAAACTATTGGTTAAAAACAATGGTAAATGTCATATTCTACAGGGGATTCAGAGAAGGTTCTTTGAGGAAGTGACATTTAAGTTAAGACTTAAAAAAAAACAAGTTAAGTAAGACTTGAAGGATGTGTAGAAGTTGGCAGTGCAAATAATGGTTAGAAGAGAGTTCCAGAAAAGAAGGGCATAAAAGTCCCTGAGTCAGGAAATAGCTCCATATGTCCAAGGAACTGAAAGAAGGCAAGGGTGGCTGGATAGAAGAATGGGAGGAGACGAAGGTGGTGAATGTGGCCACGACTGAATCATGAAGAACTTTGTAGACTTTGTTAAGGAATTGAAATTTTTTCCCCTAATCATAACAGAAACCCATTTTAAAATTCTGAGCAGAGATATAACAAGATTTAATTAACAGTTTTTTAAAGTCATTTGGCTTCTGAATGGAGAACAGATTGTAAGGGGACAAAAGAGGAAGACTAAAGATCTATGAGAAGGCTACTACAACAGTGCAGGCAACGATGATGGTAAGTTAGATTGGATCCAAGCAATAAGAAAGAAAATGAATATATGAGCTGATAATTACATTTTGGAGGTAGAAACTAAAATCTTTGTGGTCAATTGGATTGGAAGTTTGAAGAGGAAAGAATCAAAGACAGCTACCAAGCTTCTGACTTTAAAAACTGGAAAGCATGGTGATGCCATTTACTGAGAAAGGGAGGATTTGATGAGAAGTACACATGAGGGAAAGTCAAGAATTCTGAACTGGACATTGAACTCTGAAGCTGAATTTCTCCTATTTGTGATATATCACAGTGAAGACGTCGCCAAAGCGGTTGAGTATATAGGTATATAATTCAGAAGAGAGATCTGGTCCAAAGACAATAATCGGATTATCATCTTCTGTTTTATGGTGAAAATCTACAAGAATGGGTGATAAGGCAACAACATAGAATGGGAAGACTTTCCATGATTAAATCCTAAACAACTCCAATAACTAGAAATCAAGCAGAAGAGAAGAAATGAGAATAGAAAATGCACAAGGGGGCCAGAGATGTAGGAGGAAAACCAGGAAGTGGGATGGTCATGGAATCAAAGAAAAGAGAATGTTTCCAAGGAAAGTAGGTTTAGTTAGCTGTGTGAATTGAAGCTGAGAGGTGAAATAAAATGATGATCAAAAATTTTCCATTGGGGCGCCTGGGTGGCTCAGTGGGTTAAGCCACTGCCTTCGGCTCAGGTCATGATCTCGGGGTTCTGGGATCGAGTCCCATGTCGGGCTATCTGCACAGCAGGGAGCCTGCTTCTCTCTCTGCCTGCCTCTCTGTCTACTTGTGATCTCTCTGTCAAATAAATAAATAGATAAATCTTTTAAAAAAAATTTTCCATTGTATTTGGCGTTAAGGAAGCTACTTGGTATTGTGGTAAATATGAATGCCCAGGGACACATGGCCTAAAAGGTAAATGAAGAGTGAAGAAGTAGATAATAACTCTTTCAAGAAGCCTGAAGATAAATGGTAAGAAAAGATAATGGGTATTAGGCAAAAAAGAAAAAGAGAGTGAGAGAGAGAGAGAGAGAAAGAAAGAAACTAAGAGGAAGGAATGGAGGAAGGAAGGAAAAGGAAAGGAAAGAAGGAAGGAAGGAAAAGGAAGAAAGAAAGGAGAAAGAAATGTGGGAAGATGGTGCACAAAAATATTTTTAACTATCATACCTAGCAAAGAAACTGTTGCAACATGATGACCAGTGAAGACTAAAATATTGAAAAGTCAGGAGAAAGACGGATTATCAGAAGGTATTGTGTCATTTAGAATGTAAATGGCACAGACTCCATAACCAAATAGCAAAATTCAAATAGAACAATTTGCCTTTGATTGAAATAGGTGAACTTCCTCTATTGTCTTAGAAATAAGAGTACAGGGCGCCTGGGTGGCTCAGTGGGTTGGGCTGCTGCCTTCGTTCGGCTCAGGTCATGATCTCGGCGTCCTGGGATCGAATCCCGTGTCGGGCTCTCTGCTCAGCAGGGAGCCTGCTTCCCTCTCTCTCTCTCTCTGCCTGCCTCTCCGTCTACTTGTGATTTCTCTCTGTCAAATAAATAAATAAAATCTTTAAAAAAAATTGTTTAAAAAAAAAAGAAAAAAGAGTACACAACAAGGAAGACTGATCCCTTGCTTGGATAGATGAAACAATTCTATTTTAGTAACTCGTGTTTTATTTTTGAAATATGAAATGAAAGCTGGAGAAAGAGAGAAGGTGTTAGTGATTAGTAAATTATTTCACAACATAATGTAGTAGCTTAGTAATACTTATTAGGAATAATTGTTTCATTCACTGGAATTTTAAAATATAAAACGATGCATTTATTCAATGGAAAAAATACACTATTCAGTGAGGTACCTAATAAAAAGAACAAAAAGAAACAGAAAAGAAACTGCTACATGTCTCCTAAGAAATATTCAAGGTAACAAAAAAGACATATGAAAAAAATGACAAATACACTACTTCTTTTCTTGATTTTTTTCTCATAGAAAACAAATAAGTTTGAAACAATAGAAAATATCCTTCAAGAGCTGGATCAAGATGGTGACTAAACAGTTGATTTCAGTGAATTCATTTTGCTCATATTTGGACTGACAAAGGCCTATTATACCTGCATAAAATCAATTCTCTGTCCTGAATTAGAGGAAAGGGAAAAAAGAACTGAAAGTCAGGAACAACAATCTACAGAGTTAGAAGACAGTCAATTGCAGAAAGAAAAATTCCTAGGGAGGGAATTTCAAGAGTCCCAGGATAGTCAGAGAGATGAAGTGAGAAACCAGATCCCAACACCCAGTGATGATGAGAGTCATGGAGTGAGAGACCAAAGCCTAGAATCACAGCATGTGGCAAACCTGAGTCCTGAACCACAAGATATAAGAAAACACCAAGTGAGAGACCAAACCCAAACACCAAGGGATGATAGGAGATACCAAGGAAGGAACCAGAGCTTAAGATACCAGGATGTGGGGAGATGCCAAGTGAGAGACCAGATGCCAATACCAAGGCATGAGGGAGAGCATGAGATGGCAGACTGGAACCAATAATCCCAAGTTGTTCACATGTACCACACAAGAGACCAGAACCCAATACCAGGAGATACTGAAAGTGATCAAATGAGAGATCAGAGGCAAAACTCCCAGGAGGCTCAGAAACACCAAGTGAGAAATCAAATCTCAACAGTGAATGATGATGGGCAACAATTAAAAGACCCAAGCATAAAATCCCATGACTCCCAGAGATGCCAGGAGAGAGACCAGGACCCAAGACAAAATGATTACAGGAGTCTTCAAGTGAGAGACCAGAGGCTGGTATACAGAGATTATTCAAGATGACCTGGTAGGGAGAAGATCCTAGAATCAAGAGTTGATGAATGTCACCAGCTAAGTATCCAGAGCCCAACACCATTAGGATGCTTCAAGTGAAAGAAGTCAATACTCAAGTATCTCAGAATGTTGCAAGCCAACAAGTGAGAAACCAGCTCCCAGCTCTAAGCAATGGTGGGAGATATCAAGCACAAGACCACAGAGCAGAACCACAGGATCAATCAAGGCAACAAAGGGGTATGTAGACATTAGAATCACAAGTTGATGAGAATAACCAACTGGGAGACCATATTTCAAAACTAAAGGATGGTGGAAGGTATCAAGTGAGAGACCACAGCCCAGAACTCCAGCATATTACAAGGCAACAAGGTAGGGAACAGACTCCAACACCAAAAGCTGCTGAATGTCACCAAGTAAAAAAACAGAGTCCAGAATTAAGTAACAGTGAGATGTAGCCTGGAGGACAGAGACATTCACCAAGAAGGAATGAGATACAAGAAGTTAGGAGTCAGACTGAAGTACAAAGAAATGATAAGAGAAGACACCCAGTGAGAGAACCAAGTCCACAAGGAGGTAAAGCACAACAAACTAGAGAATGAAGACCAGAAGTGAAAGATGATGAGAGATAAGTGCTCAGACCTCAGCACCAATGGATGAAGAGAGACATCCAGTGAGAGGGCTGAGCTCAGATATTCAAAATAGTGGAAGAGAGCAAACTAGAGAGCAGAGACCATCTCCATCTCCAAGAGAGGATGAAAGAGTAGGAGTTAGTGATCAAACTCCAATACCACAGGAAAATGGAAAATACAAGGTAAGGATTCATACCTCAGTAACAAAGAATGATGTGAAACAGCAAGTGAGAGACCTGAGTCCAGAGGCCAGGAATGATGAGGGACACCAAGTGAAGAAGCAGAGCTCAGAACTTAGAAATGATGGCAAACAAGTAAGAGACCTAGGTCCAGAAAGCATGGATGATGGGAGAAACCATATTAGAGATCAGAGGGCAACTTTAAGAAAATATGAAAGAACCCACCATAGTGACCGAACTATAGCACCAAGTGTTGATGGGAGATACCAAGAAAGAGACCTGACCCCAACACCCCAAAACGATGGGAGACACCAAGTTAGGGAACAGAGATTAGCTCCAATAGAAGATGGGAGACACCAAGTGAGAGACCAAACAGCAAAAAACGATGCTGGGAGACACCAGGAGAGAGATGTGAGACAAACACTCAGGAATGATGGGAAAAGCCAAGCTAGGAAGCAGAGACAAGTTCCAAGGAAGTATGAAAGACTCCAACATAAAGACCAGATCTCTGCATCAAAAGATGGTGAGAAAAACAAACTGAGGGTTGCTGGAGGGATGGGGGTTGGGAGAGGTGGGTGGGGTTATGGACATTGGGGAGGGTATGTGCTATGGTGAGTGCTGTAAAGTGTGTAAACCTGGCAATTCACAGACCTGTACCCCTGGAGATAAAAATACATTATATGTTTATTAAAAATAAAATTAAAATTTTTTTTTAATTTTTTTTTAAAAAGATGGCAAGAGAAGCTGAGGGAAATCTGAGCCCTGAGCAGAGGAATGATGATGGATACCAAATTAGGGAACAGAGACTAGCTCCAACAGAAGATGAGAGACACCAAGGGAAAGACCAAACCCCAGGACCAAGGGATGGTGGGAGACACCAGGAGAGAGATGTGAGACCAACACTCAGGTATGATGGGAGAAGCCAAGTTAGGGAGCAGAGACCAACTCCAAGAGAATATGAAAGATTTCAACAAAGAGACCAGATCCCAGCACTAAGGGATAAAGAAAGAAGCCAAGCCAGAGACCTGAGCCCCTGAACCCAAGAGTGGTGGGAGATACCAAGTTAGGGAGCAGGAACCACTTCCAACACAATATGAAAGATCCCAGCATAAAGACCAGATTTCCACACCAAGGGATGGTGAGAGAACCCAAGTTAGGGAACTGAACCCTGAACCCAGAAATGATAAAAGATATCACATTACAGAGCATATACCAGTTCCAAGACAATATGAAAGATTCCAATATAGAGACCAGATCCCTACACTAAGAGATGATGAGAAAAACCAAGTGAGAGACTTGAGCCCTGAGCCCAGGAGTGATGGGGGCTACCACATTATGGAGAACAGACCAACTTTAACAGCATATGAGAGACACCAAGTGAGAGACCAAAACCCAGCACCAAGGGATAATGGGAGATGCCATATTACAGAGCAGAGACCAGCTCCAAGACAACGTGAAAGTATCCAACATAGACACCAAATCCCTTCACGAAGAGGTAGTGAGAGAAGCCAAGTGAAAAATCTAAACCCTGATCCCAGGAATGATAGGGAACACCAGGCTAGGGAGCAGAACCCAAAAGCCAGGAATGAAGGGAGACAGCAAGATAAGGAGCAGAGACCAACTCCACCAGAAAATGAGAGATATATAGTGAGAGACCAAATCCCAGCACCAAGGGATGTTAGCAGACACCAAGAGAGAGACATGAGACCAGAACTCAGGAATGGCAGAAGTCAAGTTAGGAGCAGAGACCGATTCCAAGACACTATGAAAGATTTCAACACAGAGACCAGATCTCTGCACTAAGGGATGATGAGAAAAGCCAAGTAAGAAACCTGAGCCCAGAGCCCAATGAAAATGGGCAATACCAAATTAGGGAGCAGAGATTGGAACCCAGGAGTGACAGAAGAAGCTAAATGAGGGATCAGAGACCAACTCCAATATGTGAACCATTCCAATATAAAGACCACACCCCAGTACCAAGAGATGATGAAAGACACCAAGAAAGAGATGTGAGCCCACAATCCAGGAATTATATAAGACACCAAGAGACAGGCCTGAGCTCAGAACCCAATGATGATGGGGGACAACAAATAAGAGACCTGAGCCTGGAACCCAAGACTGACAAGATACTAGAGGTTAGAGAGCAAAGACCCCCATCAAGAAAGGATGAGAGTTATCTTAGGGGAAACAATGAAAGAAATCTTAGAAGTACATCTCTGAGGGAACCTGATTATGAAACAAAAAATCAGCTTGGGAAAGAACAAAATCAAAAACCTTTTCCCAAACAAGAAAAACCTGAGCTTGAAGATCTAGATATTCAGGGATCAGCACCAACCAGAAAAATTGGGCCATTTATCTGTCAGGTATAATTTTTTCCCCAGCAGAATGGTAACTGGTTATGCTATTGCCTACATGACCCATCTGAAACAGGCAATACAAGAAGTCAGCTCACTTATACAGGTTTGGGGATGTTTAAGGATCAAATAAAGGGAAGAAGCTATGGCTGCTCCTCAAATGGGGATCCAGAAGAATGTTTGTACCAAAACAAGGAAGAAAGATGGAAAGATTGTGTTGATGACCAGCAGGACAAACCCTACCATGTTTGGAAATCTGGCACCCACAAGTATGAGAAGAGTACTGGGGTCCCAGATGAGCCTGACTCTACTGAGGATGAATTTTGAAATCCCTTCCAGATGCTCCAAGAAATTCCACCTCCCCAACTGGCTGAGCTTTTTCTTTCTCTAGGCATTCTTTGCTTTTTCTTTCTCTATAAATCTTAGACATCTAGTTTTAATCTATAATTGGTAAAACGCCACAATTTTGGGGTTCTGGGACTCTAGCATTTTTTAGGGATGGCTGATAGTAGAAAGAAAAATTAAATGTTATATATCTTCCAATAACGCTACGATTTTAACTTTAATGAGGCTTATCTGAAGAGCTTGCATATTCAAATTATAAACCTTATAAAAATCAGTAAATAATTAACAAATACTGATTTCTCCTTAGTTTTCCTTCCTTTTTTTTTTGAAATTCATCACTCTCAGATTGAAAGTTGAGATGAAGATGAAAAATAGAAAATAAGCAAATTCATAGGAAATTTGTTTAAAGTATTGGTGAAGGGGCTCCTGGGTGGCTCAGTCATCAAGCGTCTGCCTTTGGCTCAGGTCATGATTCCAAGGTCCTGGGATCTAGCCCCACATCAGGCTCCCTGCTCAGTAAGGAGCCTGCTTCTCCATCTCCCTCTCCCACTCCCCCTGCTTGTGTTCTCTCCCTTGCTGTCTCTCTCTCTCTCTGTCAAATAAATAAATAATATATATAAATAGATTTACATATTTTATATATAAATAATAAATAAATAAAAAATAAAATAAAGAACGAAAGAATGGTAAAGACAATGAACTCCAGAGGCAAACCAGTCAGGGTTGAACTTCTGGCTCCACCATACTTAACTAGCTTTATGACGTTGGACACTAAAACCATTTTATTTATTTTTTTTAAAGATTTTATTTATTTATTTGACAGAGAGAGATCACAAGTAGACGGAGAGGTAGGTAGAGAGAGCCAGCGAGAGAGAGGGAAGCAGGCTCCCTGCTGAGCAGAGAGCCCCATGCGGAACTCGATCCCAGGACCCTGAGATCATGACCTGAGTTGAAGGCAGCAGCTTAACCCACTGAGCCACCCAGGCGCCCCACTAAAACCATTTTAAATCTTAATTTATTCATCTGTAAAATGGAAATGATAAAAATAAGATTACCTACTGAGATAAGATATTAAACAATAAAATGCTTCATACAGTATCTAGTTAACACTTTTTTCAGTATTTCTGATCTTCAGTATTTTGAATCTACACACTTCAGAAAATGGACACAGTTTTTTTAAATATTTTATTTATTTATGAGAGAAAGCAAGCATGAGCAGGGGGAGGGGCAGAAGGAGAAGGAGAAGCAGACTCCCCACTGGGCAGGGAGCCCAGTGTGGGCTTGATCCCAGAACCATGGATCATGACCTGAATTGAAGGCAGACACTCAACCGACTGAGCCATCCTGGCACTCCAAAACTGCACATATTTTTAAGTACCCATGAAAGATTTATAAAAGCTAAACAATAACTGCAATAACTTCCAAAAAGCATAAACACTGCAGGTCACATTTTTTATTATAATGCTAATAAAACTACAAATTTATAATAAAGGATTATATAAAAATATTTGAAACTTTAAGAGCACTCCTCTAAATAACTCAGGTTAAGAAAGAAAGCAATTAAGAAATTTTAAAAAGTAAACAATAAAAAGTCACAAAATTTTTTAAAAGTCACAAAATATTAAAATCTGGAGCTGTAGCCTTAAGCATTTTATTAACAATAAAGAATAAAGAATTTTAAAAAGGAATAAACTACAATCAATTCAATAACTTAGAAAATTAAAATACAAAACAGACTTAAGAAAAGCAGGAAGAGGAGGGCACCTGGGAGGCTCAGTGGGATAAAGCCTCTGCCTTCTGCTCAGGTCATGATCCCAGAGTCCTGTGATCTCTGCTCAGCAGGGAGCCTGCTTGTACCTCTCTCTCTCTGCCTGCCTCTATGCCTACTTGTGATCTCTGCCTGTCAAATAAATGAATAAAATCTTAAAAAAAAAAAAAAGAAAAAGAAAAGAAGGAAGAGGAAAATAAAACATATAAGTGGAAATTCATGACTGGGAAACAGAATAGCCACGTAACTGATTAATAAATGAGAGAACCCAAGATATTTGGAAAATCATTAAAATAATTAAGAAAGAAGAGAAGACAATATAATTATGCTGCAACCAAATTATTTAGCAACAGGGGCACCTGAGTGGCTCAGTTGGTTGAGCGTCTGCTTTCAGCTCAGGTCATGATTCCACAGTCCTGGTTGTCCTGGGATGGAGCCCCACATGGGCTCTCTGCTCAGCGGGAGCTTGCTTCACCATCTCCCTGAGCCTTCCCCTGCTTGCACTCTCTCTGTCAGTAAATAAATAAAACTTTAAAAAAAGAAACTTAGCTACAGATACAGAAGAATAAAATTTTAATGACAAAGAGGGGAAAAAAAGAAAGTGTGGGAGGAAAATAGATGATTTTTCTAGTAAAATTAATTCCAAAAATGTTATAATATAACCCTAGAAAAAATTGAGAAGGTTGTCAAATAAATGCTCCCTCAAAGACTTTAGACAATACTCTCTCACAGTTGATTCTTTTCTTTCTTTTTTTTTTTTTTTAAGACTTTATGTATTTATTTGACAGAGAGAGACGCGTGAAAAAGAGAACACAAGCAGGGGGAGTGGGAGAGGGAGATGCAGGCTTCCCTACAAAGAGAGAGCTGGATACAGGGCTCTCTGGGATCATGACCTGAGCTGAAGGCAGATGCTTAACTACTAAGCCACCCAGGCACCCTCACAGCTGATTATTTTCAAACATTCATGAAACAAATAATTCCTACACCATTTAAACCACATCTGAGACTACAAACATAAACCTTTATCATTTTCTTCAAAGGTATCATTCTTCAAATGATTTCTTCAAATCATTTTCTTCCAATATCAAAATCCCAGAATCCCCCAAAACTACACATAAATCCCATTGATAAATATAGATGAAATCTCTAAACAAAATGTTAGCCAAGACCGGTTTTTCTTTCCACTTGGATGCCAGGAAAGAATACTAACTACATACTGTTACATGGTATGGTTCACTTCTGGGAGATCTCAGTTCATAAGAAAAACCCATTCATACAGATCCTGGAACCTGGCAAAGAAAACCTATGTGATCATCTCTAAGGAGATGTAGATTATTTTTTAATCCATGCTTGGTTTTTCTGTAATTTAAACTAGTGAAAGGAAAAATTTACCTAAAATCAACACCTGGTGAGTGTCTGACTCTTGGTTTTGCCTGGGGTCAGGGTCATGGGATCCAGCCCTGTGATGGGCTCCCAGCTCAGTGGAGAGTCTGTTTCCCCTCACTTTCTGCCCCTCCCCTAACTTGCAAGCACATGGGTGCATACTCCCTTTCAAATAAATCTTTAAAAAAATAAATAAAATAAAATAAAACAAAACACCTAGCATTGTGCTTAACCATGAAATACAGTATGTCATTAATGTTAGGAAGGTCCCTTAATTCCATAAGTAGTTACAGAGCACCTACTATGTGACAAGCAGTGGCAAGGAGCCACTTGCCAGTTGGGTATCCAACTCTTGATTTCAGCTCTGTTCATGGTCTCAGGGTCTTGAGATCAAGCCCCACATCAGGCTCATGCTCAACAGGGAATCTACTTGAGATTCTCTTTCTCTCCCTCTCCCTCTGCCCCTCCTCCCCCACTAATGCTCACTCACTCTCACTCTCAAATAATTAATAAATCATTTTAAAAAGAAATGAAGGGGTAGCTACTTTATATCACATCAAGTATCATATATTTAAGCTAGAAGTACTTTCAATCTGAGAGCAGGACTGAGAATGCCAAAAGGCCCATGGGTAAATACAAAATGAGAAATATGAAAAAATGAAAGGATGGACTTCCTATCTAATCTGGGCAACTTTGTTGTGAGCTTTAACTATGATCCAATCCCAAGGGAGTGGTGAGTGCCCCAGGTGGATAATAGCTCTGACCAGCTCCTTTAGGGAAGCACAGTCAGACATACCTTGGATTTTATGTTCATTGAGGAATCATATCGGGTTACTTAGAAAGAAACCTTACAGGGAGTCTTAAGATCAGTGGCCAAACTAATGACAAGTATGCCCATCCTGTGCCCCAAAAAATAAAAGTATTTAAAGAATGGATAAAACAGGAAGAGCCTAGGGATACCTAGGTAGCTCCATCTGTTAAGTGACTGCCTTTGTCTCTGGCCAGGATCCCCTATTCCTGGGATCAAGTCCCACACTGGGCTCCTGGCTGAGCAGGAGCCTGCTTCTCCTTCTACCTGCCACTCACCCTGCTTGTGCACTCGCTCTCACTCTCTCACTCTCTCGATCTCTGACAAATAAATAAAGTCTTTTAAAAAATAAAATAAAAAACAGAAAAGCCTGATTTCTGAACCCAATGCCATTATGACCAAGGAATTGGTGTCTAGCCAGGAGGCAGGAGTTTGTCCCTCTGTGAAGCCACAGACAATATGTTGCCTCCTGAATACTCAGATAAGGCACGTTCTGAAAAAGAAAAAGAACAAGTAAGAAACAAAGATTGGGGACAGAAAAGACTTAACAAGTCAAACAGACACTCTTGGATTCCCTCCATAATCCCCATATGAGCCAACAGAAATGTTATGGGCGGGTGAGGAAAGGATTCTTGAAGCATTTTACAGTTCAGCTTAGTAAATTTCCTTAAATAGCACAGGGATAGGACCCGTGGGAGAAAGAGCTGCATTTTTGTATGAAGCTGGTGGTCGTATGCTTAGTGCTGGAGGAGGAGGGGGCATGCAAGGAGTATTCTTCAAATTTCTACTCATAAAATGACTTTTGCAAGATTTCTCTGGTGACTATCATTGAGTTCCATATTAACTATCAGTGAGATTTACAGGCAGTCATGAGACCTTTAAGAATGCAGCAACCAGAGGGTGCTTGGGTGACTCAGTCAGTTAAGCATCTGACTCTTGGTTTCAGCTCAGGTCATGATCTCAGGATCATGAGACCAACCCCCACCTAGAGCCCTGCATCTAGCTCCATGCTCAGTGAGAGGTCTGCTTGAGATTCTCTCCCTCCACCCCTCCCCTGCTTACTCCCTCCTCTAAAGGAAACAAATAAGTATTTAAAAATAAATGTAACAACCAGCATGAATTTGATCTTTACCAAAATTATGAAGGCTACAAGTGAGCCTTGTGGAATAAAGGTGACTACTTTTCTGCTTCTTCCTCATCAGTCAGCACTAGGAAATTTACTAATACACCCCTTTCATTCTCCTGAGGAACCAAACTTGCCTAAAACAATTGATTCTTTGTTAATAAACTTCTCTCTTCTGCTCCCACTCTACCTATTTTTTTAGAGAAGGAGAGAGGAAAAAGAAAGGGTCGGGGAGGGACAGAGAGAGAATCTTAAGCAGGCTCCACACCCAGCATGGAGCCCGACTCCAGGTTTGATCTCACAACCTTGAGATCATGCGTGACCTGAGCCAAAAGCAAAAGTCGGATGTTGAGGCACCTGGCTGGCTCAGTCATTGGGCATCTGCTTTTGGCTCAGGTCATGATCCCAGGGTCTGGGGATCGAGGCCTCCATCAGGCTCCCTGCTCAGCGGGAAGCCTGCTTCTCCCTCTCCCACTCCCCCTGCTTGTGTTCCCTCTCTCACGTATCTCAATCTGTCAAATAAATTAAAATCTTAAAAAAAAAAAAAAAAGTCGAATGTTTAACTGAGCCACACAGGTGCCCCTCATACTACTTTTAAAGACCTTTCTTTGGGGTGCTCGACTAGCTCAGTCAGAAGAGCGTGTGACTCTTGATCTCAGGGTTTAAGCCCAACATTGACTGTAGAGATCACTTAAATAAACAAATCTTTTAAAATAAATAAATAAAAATAAAAACGGTTCCTTTTCTGTAGTCCTTTGGTGCTCCCTTCTACTTGTTAATTGGGATGCTGTCAGATTCATGCATCAATTCATGCAACAAAGTCAATTAAATCTTTAAAATTTACTCCATTGAATTTTTTATTTAACACTACCTTATTCTCTACCTATATCCCCTACATCTATATCCCTACATTGTAAGCATTTATTCATATATACTGTTATTCTAATGAATGACCCCTAACTTCTTTCCCTATTCCAAATCCTCCTCCAGCTGCTCCATGGAATCTGTGTCTTCACCTGGCTCAGTGGGCTCAGCCACAGCGTAGCCAGTTAGATGGTCCTGAATGGCCATCCACGAAGGACCACATCCTTGCAGCTGCTGGCGCTCAGAACTTCATGCCTGGTGTTTGTCCGCCACCTTGTGGTGAGTTCCTGCAATGTTCCCAGCAGACCCATGATTAGGCAATAGGAAATGAGCACTGAGTATTATATAAGACTGGTGAATCACAGACCTGTACCCCGGAAACCAGTAATACATTATATGTTAATTAATTGAATTTAAATTTTTAAAAATGAAAAAATAAATATAAATATATAAAATATAAAAAATGAAAACTATAAAAATAAAAATTGTTTTTTATATTTATTTTAAAAATAAATATAAATATAAAAAATATAAAAAGTCAGCATTTTTTGTTGGGGGGGCAGAGAAAACACTGTATTAAGTGTGCATCTCAATTTTAAGACACATCTGAATTTCAAAATCATTGTAACATCAATAAATAGGTCTTCAAATATTGCTTTCATCTGCAAAGTCTCCTGGATAGGAAAGGTAGTGACCACTTACACATGAAATGAACTACAGGTTCATTTGAGTATGTCTCACTCGGTATGTGATCACCGCCAACTCTGGAGGGCAAGTATGGTTGACTCTTGAACAACAGAGGTTTGAACTACATGGGCCAACATATACATGGATTTGTTTTCAAAACATTATTGGAAAATGTTTTGGATTTGTGACAACTTGAAACTCACAAATTCGGTGGTCTAGAAATACTAAAAACTTTTAAGAAAAAGCTATGATTGTAAGTATACAGTATATAATACATACAACCTACAAAATATGTGTTAATCAGCTATTTACGTTATCAGGAAGGCTTTTCGGACAACAGTAAGCTATTAAGTTTTGGGGGAGACAAAAGATAGAAGGGGATATTTTCAATGGGTGGGGAGAGAGGTGGGCCCCCAACCCCAGTGTTATTCAAGGAGTTGTAGTTTAAATATCATCACCCAGAGGATCTCCCAGCCAGCCACCCTGCAGAAAAACAAAGAAAGGAAGAAAGGAAGGAAAGACCATGATGGAAACTAAGAGTAACCTGATCTTCCATGAATTGAGTTGTGCAGTATAAACAGATGGCTATTCATTTGCTAATGACCACAGCTGTTGACTGAGGACTGGCTTTCAACTCTGTCCACAGCTTACTATGTACTAACTATGAAATGAGAAATAAGTACTCCACCATCCCATCCCCTGCTACAAAGACAGGTTCAGAGATGTGCATAAAAAGGGAGAGCGCTTTATTATAAAATCAAAATATCTCTTCAAACTGAAACTGTCAAGAAAAATGTCTTGGCATTAGTTCAGGGTGAAAGGCAAGACCCAGAGTGTGCACACAAATAAGATTAAAAAAAAAAAAAAAAAAGAACTATAAGCTGTTAGTCAGGAAATGAGGAATCTGGGTTGTTCCAGAAGGGAAGAGAAAGAAGGGGGTCCATAAATAGTAGGCTCTATGGAATGTGATGTAACCCTGCCCACAACCCCCAAATCTTAAATTAAAAAAAAAAAAAAAAAATTCCTAAATGCTGTGTAAGTGGTTTTTTGGTGGAAATCTGAGAAGAGGCTGAATTATCCATGTGAAGAAGGCAGAAATCCAATGCAGGTAAGAGGCAGCCACAAGAGTGTGAGCCCCCGATATGCACTGAGATCACCCAGATTTGGGATTTCTACTGGCCAAGATTTAGTGTGGGGATAGTTCAAGTTTATTTTATTGAGTCTTGAGAGTCAGGGAATCTCTGCCTGACCTATGTCTGACCTATATATGTCAGGACTTTTGCAAACTCTCATTGCCCTTGACTCTACACTTTAAACCAGGCTGACCTGGGTGTTGACCACACACCCAACAGCACCACGGACATAGATATGTCTAGGACCTTCCTCACTGCCTCAATTCTGTTCCAGGTCCTCTCTCTGTTGACCTTCAGTTTGATTCCTAGTTTTGAAGCTGCCCTGTTTCTTAGACCTAGTGATATTTTCCTTGGCTCTGGCTCCAACCATCCTTAACCAACTCAAATTCAACCCTCTGATTCATTCTCTTAAATACCTACTGTAGTTTAACTACCTTACCTTGAGGGAAACCTAACTTCCACAAACCACATGAAGGAAAGAAGGGAGTTATGAGCCTATAAGATGCTCTTCCTATAAATGAGACTAAAGATTCTCACTGATGAAGGAGCAGGAGGCTGGCTGAGGACAAAGCAAAAGCTGGCGCCTTGCACCCCCCCCCTTCATCCGCTCCCCTCCATAGGTGTAGCATTCCTCAGGCACCCTTGACTGCCATAAAATGATAAATAGTTAACTTGCTGAGATCACAATCCTACAAGACAGGAGTCTCCCTTGGTTTGCAAATTTCCTTGAGATTACAACAAAGAAGTTACCTTATCAATAGCCCAATTTCCAAAGACACAGAACTCAGTTCCTCAAGCCAATGTCACCCTCCCCTCCATAAAAACCGAAGGAGGTGGAAGTAGAAGGAAAAGTAAATAAAGTTAAATTTCTTCTAAACCTAAATCTCATTAACAAGGATGCTTGATAGCAGGAATGTAACATTCCACCAGACTTCCAATTGTCTATACTTGATAGCAACTAAGCCTTCAATATCCTGA
This sequence comes from Mustela nigripes, assembly GCF_022355385.1. Lineage (NCBI taxonomy): Eukaryota > Metazoa > Chordata > Mammalia > Carnivora > Mustelidae > Mustela > Mustela nigripes. The sequence continues at coordinate 107,044,925 of NC_081570.1, read as the reverse complement.
TAGTATTCTTTGCCCCAATAGCCCTTCTGAACACCCCTTTGTCCTCACCTACCCAACTCCTGTGTATATAACCAACCACTCCTAACAACCCGGGGCAGCAGCAGCTCTTCCTGCCCACGGGTCCTGTCCCCGTGCTTTAATAAACCACCATTTTGCACCAAAGATGTCTTAAGAATTCTTTCTTTAGTCATCAGCTCCGAACCTCACCCCTCCGAACCTGACTTAGGTTCTGGGACTTCATCATCACTGTGGCTTTAGGACCACTTACCTCATAATCCCTTGGTTGGTAAAACTGATTAAAATGCAGATTCGTGACCTCCAGAATTACAATCTCTGAGTAAGGAGCCCAAGAATCTCAACTATTAACAGGCTCCCAAGGTAAGTCTTATAACACTAAAGCTTGAGAACCAGACAAATGTAATATTTAAGAGCTAATATAACATAATATAATATAATAATATTTGAGAAGTAAATAAATGTAACATATTTTAGTGTTGACACTTTCACAGTTATTGGATGCTATCGACCAACTATAAACTCTGATCAAATAGATTCCAATGATATTATGCTATCATTAAAAACAATAAGGTAGAAGACTATTTAATGACATGAAAAGGTATTTACAGTGCTTACTTATGTTATAATAATCAAGTCTTATTCCACTCTTGAGTAAAATATGAATGTTTATAACATAGAACATGGGACGCCTAAGTGGCTCAGTTGGTTAAGTGTCCAACACTTGATTTCAGCTCAGGTCATGATCTCAGGGTCCTGGGATCAAGCCCCATGTTGTCTCTGCCTTCAGCACCGAGTCTGCTTGTCCCTCTCTCCCTGCTCCTCCCCCTGCTCATGCTCTCTTTCTCTCTCAAATAAATAAATAAACAAATAATAAATAAAATCTTAAAAAAAAAAAGAAAAAGAAACCCAAGTCAGGAAGCATGTACACTGAAAAATTAACCAGGATGATAGAACTGTATATGTTTTCTTTTTATTTCTTTCATTTTATTTTTTTTCCCTTGCTGATCTGTAATTTCTATTTTCTTTGCAACATGAATGCAAATACATGTGTATAATGTAATCTCTGTGAAAGCAGTGACTGTTTTATTTCCTGCTGAACCTTCACATCTTGAAGAGTGTCTGGCACAGGAAAGTGTGCCATATACGTATGTTGAGTAAATAAATATTAAAGTGAAGTTAACTTTTTAAAGTTAACTTTTTAAAATACACTCCTAATATGACCTAACTTAACCTTCTTTGAACACAGATGTGGTTCCTAACACCAGTTTACTGTGGTGTAAGTAAGTGACTTTAGCTGATGGTGCTTGCTGTGTGCTGCGTGAGTTGCAAAGTTAAACTTAAATAATGCTGTTGCTTATCTATTTACAGTCGAGTCTTTAACACATATTCAGTGTATGTGGGAACATGAACAGCATTTAACATCAATCATTTCATCCAACATCTGTGAAGTCCCTTACTATAGGAGACTGTGAGAGCAGTTACGGTGAGGGACAGCAACTGCATTATGACAGGTGAGCAGTCCTTGGTAATTGACAAGAGAACAGAGTCTGCAGAGGCCCAGCTGGAATATTGAGTGAACAGAGTGGCCCTGACATTATGACCCAAAGAGGGAAGGAGGATGTCTTATTCCTAGCACTGAGCACAGTGCAGAGCACGTGCCAGAGCTCCGTAAATGACTGTGGAATTTCCCAGACGCAGTGAGACACGAATCATGGTTGGAATAGGGATGAGCACACTCTCATCAGAAATGAACTAAGCAGAGCCGTGAGGGGAATGAAGCGCTGTGCTGGGTGACCAGAGTTGTATGAACATCTCTGAGACCCTGGATGGAGATGACGGGGAGCCCTGGGGGGGAACTGAAGGAGGGTGGGGCAGGAAACACATCTTCTACACGAAAGGTACCCTCCCTGTACTGAGAAGTAAAAAGACATCCTTCTCACCAGAGATGGGTACTTTAAAGTTGAAAAAGCTATAGAAATAAACCCTTGGTAGTTTTTTATTGATCTACCTCAACCCAAATTCTTTACTAATTAAAGCCTCCAAACATCTGTTTTCCTTGTCCTTTATTGTCTCTTCATCTAAAAGGTAGAAAAACTGTCTGCCTTGGTCATTTCTTTGGGTCCCAATTTCATTATTGAGCCTTCAAGTGCACGTAATAGAACTTTGGGTTTGTTTGTTTTTTTTTTCCTCCTGTTAATTGTCTCATGTCGATTTAGTTCCCAGTCCAACTGGAAGAATTCTCCCTCCCTTACAATATAAAATTTCATTATTATATAATTTCTGGGGTAGGGATTTTACCCAGCACACAGTAAATGCAGAATAAATAGCTGCTAACACCATAGCAGGGAAGGAGGTAGACTCCAGGTGCTTGGAGAACCACAAATCCCAGGGCTATGTGACATCTGGGGGGGGGGGGGGCAGCCTGCTAAAAACACAGCATGTGGGAAGGGCATAACTTCTGCTGTTCTTCTGATCTCTCATGATGAGAAAATGGTACAGAGGATGCAGGACAGAAGTCAATGATGCTATGAAACCAATGGAAACGTGGAGGGAAAGCAACAATATCATCCCAGGTTTTATGAAAGCCAAGAAGTGAGAGACTGGACATGGTACGACATAAAAACTAAAATTCAGGAAGGCAGATGTTTAAAAGTTCACAGGAAAGACAGACTTAGCTCCACATAATGCTTAAAAACTCACTGAGGTACTATTAATATATGAAAGCATTATTTGGTGATGATCTACTACATGCTGTCTTTAACAATGCTTATAAAAATATGTATTCCTATGAAATCATAACATTTTGTTAAAGAAGTTCTCCATTAATTTCTGCATATTCCTGTCTTCAAATGACCAAATGATTAAAATACCTTAGCACAGGGCATCTGGGTGGCTCAGTCAGTTAAGCATCTGTCTTTGGCTCAGGATATGATCCCAGGGCCTGGGATCAAGTCCTACATTGGGATTCCTGCTCAGTGGGAAGCCTACTTCTCCTTCTCCTGCTCTCCCTGCTTGTGCTCTCTCTCTGTCAAATAAATAAATAAAATCTTTTAAAAAATCAAATAAATAAAATACCTTAGCATAGAAAATGGATATTTTTCTCATTGGCCTAATAAAATCTTCAAAGAGAGAGAAAACAGACAGAAAAGCATATTTGAAGGGGAAGATGCTGAGTTCAGCTTTGGCCATATTTGATTTGAAGTGGCTGTGGGATGTCCAGGAGGATTGGCCAGCAGACTGCCAGAGTGTGGCCTGTGGACATGAAGATCTGGAGGCCAACTTGTATAATAGAGGTGCTGATTAAAACCATGCACCAGAATGAGGTCCCCTGGGAAGAAATGCATACAGGACAGGAGCTTAGAGAACACCGGCACTTGAGGGGAAAGCAAAGGAAGGGATCCAGGAGGAGAATCAGGAGGGACAGGCATCGAGGTTCCTGGGGACACAGGAGTGTGGGCAATCATGGAAGCCAGGAAGCAGATAACAGATCCACCGCCACCCACGGCTCACTCAGGGAGCCAAACGAAATAAGCACGGAAACGGGCCCCCAGGATCTGCCCAGCAACAAGGCCTTTTCCAGTTTAGTTCAGGCAGCAAAATGATAGCAAAGACAAACTTCAGAAGCTTGAAATAACAGGGAGCCAAGGAAGAGCAGACATCGCATGAAACTACTCAGGTAGTGAATGTCTAGAAAAGAAAACGGAGAGGAGGGGTAGGACGGTACGAAGCTGGTGTCTGTTTGAAGACACCATCTTTATGTACAGAGTTGGTTTTTGTTTGGTTTTGTTTTCCTTGAACACAGTTGAGAATTGAGAACTGAAAATTTTCTTCCCATAATAGCAAAGAGGAGAAAATTGACAAAAGAATACATTCACAATGATTAGATGAATCAAAGGATTCAAAGAGAAGAATGAAATGGGTGAATCAAAATTCAGAGACTCATAGCAAGCCCTCTAATGACCGTGGTGAAACTGATCATCTAAATGAGTTCTCATGCTACAAATCTTTGGATGACAACACCCTACATCAATGCGTGGGAGAACCAGGTGTGTTCTCAGCAAAGTGGCTCACCTCACTGACTCCCGGGTCCATTCTACTGATCTGGCTTTCTAGCCTTCCTCACACCTGCATGTGTGTCTATCCCAAAACTGCACACTCGGTCAAGGAAGATGGTGTTCCCTGAGGGAGAAAACCATTACTTCATAAAGGGTATACAAGTAGCTGCACCTCCTCCAAACAAGCTTGCAAGAATCAATGAGGGAATGGTATAGCTCTAAGGACAAAAGAGATACGGTATTCTCCTCCAGTTAGTTATTCAACAGGAAGAGCGGCATCACACAATATTTTGCATGTACCTGAACCACCCCATTTTGCTAAAAAGACACATGATATTCTTTCATCTAATGTTTAGGCACAGAATTTTACCTGATACAGTTTGTAAGTGGAAAAATGCTAAAGACAGGGGAGTGTAACAAGGCAGCCGGGAAGAAAGATGATGTAGAAATACAAACATTCATTAGACTGGTCATTTAAAAAAAAAAAAAAAAAAAAAGACTGGTCATTTGGTATTTATAAATCTGAAAATGAAAATGTTTTGGAGTGTGTAGGTGGCTCAGTCAGTTAAGCATCGGCTTCAGCTCAGGTCATGAACCCAGGGTCCTGGGGCTCCTCGCTCAGCAGGGAGCCTGCTTCTCCCTCTGCCTGCTGTTCCTCCTGCTTGTGCTCTCTCCCCCTCTCTCTCAAATAAATAAAAACATTTAAAATTTAAAAAAAGAAAGAAAAGAAAATGTTTTGTAATTATGGAACAAATAAATGACACACAAGCAAACATTTCTGTGCATGTTTTCAAGTCCAGGAAAATATGGAATAAAAATTTGTTTGCCATATCTGAATTCTTATTATAATGTTTAATAAAGTTATTTTTACTATTTCCTTTTTTTAAGAAGTTTTTTATTTCTTTGAAAGAAAGAGATCACAAACAGGGGGAGTAGCAGAGGGAGAGAAGAAACAGACTTCTGGCTGAGCAGGGAGCCCAACACAGGGCTCAATCCCAGAACCCCAGGATCATGACCTGAGCCAAAGGCAGACACGCTTAACCAACTGAAACACCCAGGTACCCCTATTTTTTTTTTTACTATTTCTTTATTCTTACTTCTATAAATTATAAAATAATAAGGTAGATGAATAGCTAGATAAAAGGGGTACATTGGAGCAGGTAGTAAATGGTGACAATTATTTTTCTGGCACACTGACAGTTTAAGTGCCTCATATGATTCCTGTAATCTGACAAGTTCTTCATTATTTGAGAAACCTGAAATGACTGAGGCATGTCTGCCCCACCCTCCCACCACTAGCTCTGGAGCCAAGCTACTGCCCTCCAAAGTTGAAGCCACAGGGCTGCAACCATTAGGGGCTGTGGGCAACATAGGTGGGTGGAGGAATGAGGAACCATCACAGCACTTCCCTCTGGCAGCTTCTGGGCCAGGGCTTCCTGCATTTTTAGAGTCCCCAAAGACCTGTGACAACATGTGGTGCTCATATCTCCTGAATCAGAGTTCTGGCTGCTCAGGTGTCCCAGGTGAGGAAATCAAGCACAACACTCAGGGACCCACCCACAACCCTCCAGCAGGAGAAAGAAAGCCATGTCTCAATCATCTCAGGACCCTGAGTCACTTCCTGGGGAGACTCCCAGCCCCTGCCCTGCTCCAGGCTTCAGGCCTGGCAGGAGCAAATGTCATTGTTTCCACTCAGACCACCAAAACCACAAGTTTCCTGCCACAGCTAGCTCTATTCATGACCATCCTGGCTTGGAGGGGAGGGACAGAGCGCAGAGAGACACACAGGGCTTCCTTCCTACTCCTGGTATATGAGACCAGAACAGGAGGCCCAGGCAGGCACTCAGCCTACTCAGGCCCAGCGCCCTTCATCCCACATACACACCCACTTTGTCGAGTAGGGACAGTGCACGTGCTAAGAGAACATTTACTGAATACATATCTCCCTGTTTCCATACCATTATCCTCTTTAACTTGATTTTTTTGTTGTTGGTTTAACTTTGCCACTCAAACTTCCCTGCTTTAGAAGAACTTTGCTTTCCTCTCTGCCTCTAAATAGCACCCACAAGACCACAAGGAGAGGCTACACTCTGGACAATAACTGAGAGATCACTGACCGTTGGTGGGGACGAGGGCAGGGCGGGTGTTGATGCAGAAACAGGTATTTCCTGTTCACCACTGGCTGGTTTGTTTTGGCTCCTGATCAAGGGTGACTTAGCAACAGAGGGGGGTTTTGCCAGGTACACAGAGACTCAAAGTAGAGCCAGGGCTGGGCTGGGAAATGAGGAGAGGGCAGCTGGAGAAGCTGGCAGAACCCCAGCAGCATACCAGAGGCAAGGGGCTCAGAAATACCTCACCTCTGGTCTAAAACACGAGAGAATATACCACAACACTAAACTCTTTTGTGTCCATTTGGTGTTAAACATCTCAGAGGACTTGCGGATTCACAGAAGAAGTGACTTGTTTTCTTCACCAAAAGCTACTAACCCTTGAGGGACAATTTTGGGATATCTATCAAAATGTTAAAGTTTATATGCTGGAAACCATGGATTCTACTCTCAAGAGTTTCTCCTCAGATATGCCTGTATGTGTAAGGATTTCTAGACACTTCATAGGAAAAAAATGAAACTATCTAATTGTCTTTCAATAAAAGCTCACTATTTGACTTTTGATAATATCTCTGTATTATAGAATACTATAGGGGTGCCTGGGTGGCTGGGGCAGTTGAGCGTCCAACTCTTAACTTCAGCTCGAGTGTTGATCTCAGGGTCCTGGGATCGAGTTCCACATGAGGCTCCACACTCAGCAGAGTCTGCTTTTCTCCCTCTCCTTCTCCTCCTCCCCTTGCTCACCCACGTGCACATACATGCTCTCTCTCTCTCTCACTCTCCAATAAATGAACAAATCTTCAAAATAAAAAATTTTGCAATGTGGTGTAGCCACTCTGGAAAACAGTATGGAGGTTCCTCAAAAAGTTGAAAATAGAGCTACCCTACAACCCAGCAATTGCACTACTGGCTATTTACCCCAAAGATACAAATGCAGTGATCAGAAGGGACACCTGCAACCCAATGTTTATAGCAGCAATGTCCACAATAGCCAAACCATGGAAAGAGCCCAGATGTCCATAAACAGATGAATGGATAAATGAATAAGTAAAGAAAATCTTATTTATTTATATATATATATATTTATTTATATATAAATATTTATATGTATATGTATATCATATATACATATATATACAATGAAATATTATGCAGCCATCAAAAATGAAATCTTGCCATTTGCAACAATGCAGATGAAACAAGAGGGTATTATGCTAAGCAAAATAAGTCAGTCAGAGAAAGGCAAGTATCATATGATCTCACTGATATGAGGAATATGAGAAACAAGAGAGGATCATAAGGGAAGACAAGAAAAAAATGAAACAAAACAAGAGAAAGAGAGGGAGACAAACTATAAGAGACTCCTAGTATCAGTAAACAAACTGAGGGCTGCTGAGGGGAGGTGGGTAGGGGGATGGGGTGGCTGGGTGATGGACATTAGGGAGGGTATGTGTTATGGTAAGCATTTTGTATTGTGTAAGACTAATGAAACAAATAATATATTATATGTTAATAATTTTAAAAGGATTGATCACATGTTAATGAAACTGTTAAAGTAATTAAACAAGAAGGCCATTAGACTGAGGAGGCAAAAAATAAAATAAAATTCCAAATAAGGCAACCACTTCAGCCATAACAGACCAAACAATTTCCTTGCTTTGCTTCCATATCTGCTCTATGAAAACCTTTCCCCATAGCTCCCACAGGTGGAATGCTCCTAACCACTTTTATTTCTAACAGTCTCTTACATGTGCTCCCAGAGAGGGGAAAAATACTGTGCCCACCCTTTCCCATCATTTTAAGAAATCTAAATATAGCTTTATTCCTGATGGTCAAATTTCAGTGTTCATATTTCCTTCCTTTCATGAGTAAATATATTTATATAAATTGTCCTAAAGGCTTAAGATGTTGTTAGACCATGCCAGGTGTAATTTTTCTTTAATTAAAAATGTTTTGGGGGGCGCCTGGGTGGCTCTGTGGATTAAGCCGCTGCCTTCAGCTCAGGTCATGATCCCAGGATCCTGGGATCGAGCCCCGCATCGGGCTCTCTGCTCTGCGGGGAGCCTGCTTCCTCCTCTCTCTCTGTCTGCCTCTCACTGACTTGTGATCTCTGTCTGTCAAATAAATAAATAAAATAAATCTTTTAAAAAAAAAATGTTTCAGGGCACCCGGGTGGCTCAGTGGGTTAAAGCCTCTGCCTTCGACTCAGGTCATGATCTCAGGGTACTGGAATCGAGCCCTGCATCAGGCTCTCTGCTCAGTGGGGAGCCTGCTTCCCTCTCTCTCCCTGTCTGCCTCTCTGCATACTTGTGACCTCTGTCTGACAAATAAATATATAAAATCATTAACTAATTAATGGGCTTCAGCTTATCTCTAATGGAATAAACTCCAAATTTCCAACCCAAATAAAATTGTTCATTCACCCAACAAATCATGATTGAGTGTCTCAGTGGCCAGAAAAATAGAATTCTTGAAATAGTAAAGACCCAGCATGAACAAAGCTACAGCAACATCTGGTCTTGTAATCTGGGAAGAAACTGAATTTACCTTCACACTGGGTCAGTGAAGGGGAGACAGTACAAAGGTTCTCTCCTCTGGAATCTATACCTTGTTCTCCTCCCGCCAAAGGCTTGGATGTTTCACAGAAGCTGAACTGTTGTAAGGTTGTGGGGCAGAGGATGTCCAGAGAAAGGAAAATCAATTCTAGGAACCAGCCGTGTCAGCAGGTACTCTGCAAAATGTAGTCTACAGGATAAACCTATGTTTCAGCATGAATTCAAGATCACCTGAACACATGCCACAAGGAAAGTGCAGATAAAGGGCTGTGGTAAATCAAAAAAGAGATAGATTCTTTTTAGTTGGAAGAGATAAGCAAAAGCTTTGTAGAGAAGGTCCTTTTTGAGCCAGGACTTCATATAAGTAGAACTTGGACATGAAGAGATGGGGAAAGCATTCTAGATGAAAGGAAGGAATCATAAGAACGAAAATTGGCAAGGGAGAAAGCTCCTCAGGGGGCTGGAAGATAATCATAATGTGACCTATCACTGACCCATCAGTATAGTGACCCGGCAGCCCAGCTGGAGCAAGTCCTGGAGACCCACACCATATCACAAATTAACCCTTAAGCTACTTGATTATAGGAATTGCATGGCCCACCAGAGAGACGGAGGTGGCTGGGCTTCAGATGGACAACACTCAGGGGTTCAGACAAGAAGGGAGGCCACTGACCAGGGGTTCAGACAAGAAGGAAGCTAGAGAAGAATGTCAATATTTGAACAACCAATCTGGCCTTACCAATGAGAACCAGCTGGAAGATGAAATTTGCCTACAGGCAACAATGAAAAGTTCCATTTGACTGGAGTTTGCAGTGAATGAAGGGAAATAGTGAAAAAACAACTGGGATTAGAGTATAAAGGACCTTAAATTCCAAAATGCAGAATTTAGACCAAAAAATTAAGCACTACAGACTCACTGAGAATATTTAGATGACATATTTAGAGCCAAAGGATTGGACATGGACCTGATATGGCACAGCCTCCTCAGAGTAGAAATTTTAACATATGTGTGACAATTTTCCTTTGGGTCATTGTGAAAGAGAAAATTTTTCAACTCTACTGAATAACAGTTGAAGATCTGGAAACAACTATGTGAAGGACTTTAATGGCTTCCAACCAGCAGCATGAAAGGTGTCTAGAACACGAAGTAAACATAGACGGACGTATGCAAACAATGGAGGAAAGTGAATAGCTACCCCTCCAGCCTGCACAGGATCCCCAGGGCTGCTCAAGGCACCACTGCAATAGTACCAGTGAGAGAGTCAATGAGGACCAGCAACTGGGACAGAGGTAACAGAAATGAGGAGGGAGGGACTTGGAGGGAAAACGGCAATGACACCCGCCATCTGCAAAGTAGTTCACAAAGCACACAAAGCACACAAGCAAGTTCACATTTGACCTGCACAGCATTATTGCCAGTAGCAAGTAACATTAGTATAACACCTTACCCATTTAAAGAGCTCTTTTATATTTATTATCTCCTGAATTATTATCCCCATCTTACATATGAGAAAACTAGAGCTCAGAAATAGAAAAGAGCTTATCTAGCTTGAGCAAACTCAAGCCTTAACATTCCTTGTCTAGCATTTCTATTTACAGCACAGGCCTCAGAGATTGTGGGCTCATTCCTCGATACTGCAAATGTAGTCCCAGTGCTCTGGAGCGAGAGATGTAGATTATGAGAGAACCCTATGAACCTCCCCTTACAGTTCTTTTCTTCAAGAGGTAAACCTTCTGGCCCAGGACTTAAATGGAAAGAACTTGTCCTGGAGGCTGAGTGAATACCCTCTGATGTATACAGCATAGTTTGTGAAAAGATCCCATTTTATTCATCAAATTAGATTTGGGAATCCTTGAAGGTAAGAACCATGACTTTTTTTTATCGTTGTATCCTCAGACCCCACACAGGATCTTGTACTCAATAAATACTCATTGAATAACTTAAGGATTATAAATTTAAGAACTTTAACAGGAATATCTTGATGTCCTCCCCCCAGAAAAGAAAAACAACACAAAGAGTCAAACAATTCTTGGAGGAGCAAGTTATTTAACATTAAGTCATGAATGTTAAATCACACAGAATTAAAACAGATACAGCCCCTACTCTGAAACTGCACCACTCATTCAATTCCACAAACATGCATTGGGTCTTAGTTTGTACAAATTGGTATTAATGACACAAAGATGAACTGTAAGGGCCTATTTAGCCAGAGAAGCTCCATCCTGACCCTGCCCCCACCCCCTTCAGGGAACTTACTTAAAAACAAGTCCCAGAAACCAGTCCCAGGTAACAAAGTCCAAATACAAGGTGGGTCAGGCCAGGTGGAGGTATCCAACTGGTGGGGGCGCATACTGTCTCCCTAGCTACCAAGGAGTATGGACCCCACCCTTTGGGTGCCCTTTGGGCGCCAATTCTGACCAAGGTGATAGGCTAGTTCAAATATCTACTATGAGGTAAATTGTAATTCAATTGGTCACTTATGTGTGACCTAGCCGGACTGTGCAGCTTTCTCTGTGTTACAATCTCATTGATCACCTGTGCGTGGTCAGGCCCAACCATTTGCCCTTAAAAGTTAGTCTATAAGGAAGAGAGGGTCTGCCTCTTTGCAAGAGATGGCCCTGGCTGGTCAGTTTGATTCTCGATGCTTGGCGTGAAATAAAGCTTTGCTTGACCTTCACTTTGTATCAGTCTTGCTCCTTTGACCATGGACCCAAGAGAACAAGACAGATTAATCTATCATTTTGAGGAATTTACATGCTATCAGAAAAGATAAAACAACTATTAACATAAAGCCCTTTAATATATAGCAGAATATCAAAATCTTCCCTTCCAAAACAAAATTTATGAAATATGGTGGGAGGACTTAAGGAGGGGTGGTGGAGATCAGAAAAGCTTCATGAAGGAGAAGCTTCATTGAAGGAGCCATAGAATTTCATCAGAGGGAGCTGAAATTAAGGATATTCCCCAAATAGAGGTGCCTGGCTGGCTCAGTCGGTAGAGCATGCACCTCTTGATCTCAGGGTTATAAGTTCAAGCCCCACATTGGGTGTAGAGTTTACCTTCAAAAAAATAAGAAGAAATTTAAAAAATAAAATTGCATTTACAGCTCTCAGTCATTCTGGGTCAGTTCCCTTCTCCATGTCGCTCTGAGACCTCTGGCCATTGCAACAGATGTCCTCACTCCCTGGTTCATGATGTTGCCAGTGGCATCAGGGAGACAGCTCCTCCACAGCCCTCTCAAAATCTGTGGACTATCTACAGCCTTATTCCTGATTTTCTCCTTCCACCCACAGCTCCTAGGGTAACTTGCTCCATCATTTGTATCCTTTCAATCCTGTCCATTTGCCTTCTCCCTCTGAGAACTCCTTCTCCGTGGCCTGTGAACTTATTCATGCCATCCCTGGATATGGATGTGGTTTTTTTAGGATTTTATTTTAAGTAATCTCTACATCCAACGTGGGGCTCGAACTCACAACCCCGAGATCAGGAGTCACACACTCCACTGAGTAAGCCAGACAGGCGCCCCTCCCCAGATGTTTTTAGACACTCCCTCAAACTAGCTTTCTCTGGCTGCTGCTCTGCCTCTCCTCCTTCATAGTGAGTCCTCTCAAATGATCCACACCCTGCCTCCACTCCTCTCCTCCCATTCACCCCTCAGTCCACAGTCATTTGCCTTTCTCCCCACCACTGTACTAAAACTACTCCGGCAAAGGTCTCCTCAGATATGAATGCCACATCCACAGAATGCATCTTAGCCTTCAACGCACTCTGTCTCTCTGAGGACCTTCACCTTGTTCACCAATCCCTCCATCTGGGAGGTCTCTCATCCATGGACTTCATGACACCAGAGAAGGCTTTGAATCTCTTCCTGTGTCCCTGATCACTTCTCAAGCTCCTTCCTCGTGGTTTTTCAAGATTGGTTTATCCACAAAAGCTAGGAAGAGAACAGGACTTCTGTTGCCTTGTTAGCCACTGTCGTCAAAGCACTTAGGTCAGTTCCACACCCAGGGAAGACCCTCCCTGTACAACCAGTTAGTTCCTGTACTGAGTGTTGGGCATGCTGGAGTGAGCAGGACATTGTTTCTGTCCCCAAGTAGCTTGCAGTCTCGTGAGCAAGACGAAGTAAACAGAAGAGTTTACCACAGTAGAGTGTGGTAAAAATCACCTTACTAGGAGCTATGGGGATACAGCACATGCTTAATCTCTCCAGCTTTGAACTGTGACAGCACATGTGAAGTTCTGTCCACCAGGGAACCTCAAGAGAGACTTGGTGCCCAAAGTTTTTACTGGAGGCCAGTCACATAGGCACACCCTGTCTGGTATTTATCAAAATGCCAAACTCCCAGAAGGAAAGAGGTGTTTGGCATAAATCACATTGTTTGTACAGTTTAAGCACAGTGGACTATGGACCACAGTCAGAGAATAGTGGGAAACTTCTCAAAATCCAAGTTCCTAGAGGTTAGACCAGGGCCACGGCTAACCTTGCAAGCAGGCCTAAGTACAGCAGTCCAAGGCCAGATCTATTAGATGTCTAGCTCCATCTTAAAGAACAAGGAATACTTAGAATACTTTAATAATTTTTAAAAAAAAGAACAAGGGATACGTAGAGGAGATAATTTCTAAGTTTTAAGAAGGATGATGCTAGGTACTTAACTATGTTCTCCCTTCTCCCACAAAATTTGTTGGAGCTCTAAACCCTAATGTGACTATATCTGGAGACAGGCTTCAGGAGGTAATAAGGTTAAATGATTAGGTGATTACAGGTCATAAGAGCAGGACCCTAATTGAATAGGACTGTGGCTTTATAAGAAGAAGAGTGAGATCTCTCCCTCTCTCTCCAACGCATGTAGATACAGAAAAGAAGCAGCCAGGAAGAGAACGCTCCCTCAGAACTAAATTGCCTAGTATTTTCATCTTGGACTTCTAGCCTCCCCAACTGTGAGAAAATAGATGTCTGTGTTTTATCCACCCAGTGTGCAGTGTTTGATTATGGCAGCTTAAGGAGACTAAGACAGATGAGTAGGTAATAGAGGTGCAAAAGTCCTGAGGTGAGAGAGATTGAAGAACTATAAGCAGGGGCCCCTGGGTGGCTCAGTCAGTTAAGTGGCCAACTCTTGATTTTGCCTCAGGTCACACTCTCAGGGTGCTGGGAAGGAGCCCCGCATTGGGCTCTATGCTCAGCAGGGAGTCTGCTTGAGGATTCTCTCTCCCTCTCTCTCTGCCCCTCTCCCTGTGCTTGCACTTTCTGTCTCTCTCTCAAATAAATATTTGAAAGAGAAAAAAAAAAGAGCTATAAGCAAATGTGACTGTTCTCAGTCTTATTCTCTCCTACAGTGATTTCATCTCTCTTCCAAAGCCAACACCTCCACACAGGGGCTGAGTTCAATTGCTTCTGCATTCTCAGCACAGGGTAACTCCCTCTCCCTGAATTCATGGACATCTCGCCTTGGTCATTGCAGGAATATTCGATTATGTTCAGTGTCTCTGGTCGTTCTCCTTTCCAGTACATTTTCTATACTTCCCTAAAGGGGAAGTACCTCATGCCACTCTCCTGCATAAGACTCTTCAGTGGTTCTTGATAGATAGCTCTCCAGATACAACCCAAATTTTCAGGCATAGCCCTTCATGCTCTGACCCTTATCTCTCCAGGCTCATATCCTGGAGCCTCTGCCTCACATTTACCATCCCTCCACACCCAAAGTACAGGGCTACAGAACCGCCCACAAGCCCTGAGAACACACATGTGCTACAGCCTCCTTACTTCTGCACAAATCATCATGTGAGCCCTCCTCTGAAGACAGTGCTCTGAGTTCTAAGTGTTTTACAGGAATTATGTCTTAACCTTCATGACAACGACATGAAGTAAATACTACTATCCTCTTCACTTGCAAATGAGGAAACTGAGGCACATAACAGAGAAATGTCTTGCTGGAGATTTTAGAGATAATGTGTTGCAGCACTGGGTTTGAACTCCAGGGTCTAGCTCGAGTCTGTCATTGGAAATACTGCCATACTGCCCTACTGCCTGACTTCACCTAGGTTCACCACCGCTCCATCCACCTAGTGGATTTTCATGCATCCCTCAACACCCAGCTCAGGCAGCACTCTCTGCACGATGCTTTCCCTGCTCCCAAGCATTAACCACTCATTTACTTCCCAGCGTTGTCACTGTACCTTGGTCACAGCTGGTAATTATGCCTATCACACTCCATTGTGTCCATTTAAGAATCTACCCAACTCTGCACAGAATTCAGGTAACACACAAGGATTAGCCTGTACTGTGGGAGGCCCCACATTTATTTCCTGAATTGCCCTTTTCCTCATCTGTACCTCATTTTAGCCTCTTGCTATTGGTTTAGCAGTCCTCACTCACCCTCAGCTCCTTGCCTACTTTAGCCCTTTACTTTGATGTACTGTTTAACTAGTTTGCCAAATCTACCTTTGCCTCCCATCTATCCTGAACTCTCCCTCCACCGATGAAAACCTAGTAATGAACCCATTTCAGCACGACCCTGGGAAGTTACCAACACTGGCAGACTTAACTGGAGCAAGCTGATGTCCCAGCCTGGTTCTAGACAATTCATACTTATTTGGTTTAGCTCTTTCTTTGGTTTCACTCAAGCTAACTCATGGGGCAGACAAGTTGTTGAAAGAATAAATATCTTACAGAAAATCAGGGAAACTGAACAAGCAGGTTCAGGAAGAACAAGAAACAGTGAAGTTGGACCACAGGTCCTCACTATTAGTGATTCACTATTTATAAAACTCAGCTAATGTCTAAGTAGTTACTCCTTTTATTTCTAGTTTGTAATTCATCTATTTTCCCCCACTATTCTATGCACTTTCCAAACCTCATAGCTTCTACTTATTCACAGTGTCCACTTCTTTGTAATTTTGATTTGCCATGACCTCATGGGTCTCTCTACACAAATGTTCAGCATCAGCTCTTCTGAATGTGTAGTTGTCTATGTGTTTCTAATTTCAGTTTCCAAAGGACAAGAAGATGAATGGCCTCAGTTCATCTTTCTATGTCATGTCATGTAATATCCACTGTCCAGTCTATGGATTGGTAGTCCTTGAGTCCAGAGCTAACTTCAATCCAGTCAGCTGTGACAGTGGGCACGGGGTCAAATCATGTGGTCACCAACTGGGCTGACACTACAAAGGAGGCTATAAGTGAGGTGTTTTCCCTTAAAGAGGATTATGTTATCAAAGTTTCCACGATTCACAAATTAGTCAATAAGACTAATGATTCTTTAATATTTTTTAATCCTAGAATTTTGTGAGAATCAGATGCAAACTATAGATCCTTCCCCAGAAAGAAAATCTCTTTTGCAAAAAAATTCATATATAACTTTAGGGTATTTGTGAATCCTAGCAGCCATCCATGGAACACCCGCAAACTACTAAGGGTAAAGTCTATCCACAGACCACCTCAAAGGCAGGAACTATATCGTAGTCATATTTGTATCTCTTGTGCCTAGCTCTGGTCTTGGCACATACTAAGTTTCCAAAAATATTTTTCAAATGAGTACATTGAAGAATTCATTTGATAGAAATGAATAGAATTCATTCATTTGGTAAAAGAAGCTTTTCCAATCCAGATAGAGGCTAAGAAGTTAATAGTTTATATAAAAGGAATCGAGGAGCCATTTTGTTTCCTTCTTTTGTTGTGGTTTGTATTTTAAGTAGACAATTGATCAGGGCTCTAGGGCAGGAAAATGCGATTTTTTAAAAAGATTTTTATTTATTTATTTATTTATTTGACAAAGAGCACAAGTAGAGAGAGCAACAGCAGAGGGAGAGAGAGAAACAGGCTCCCCGCTGAGCAGGAGGAGCCTTATGTGGGACTTGATTCCGTGACACTACAGAAGGTGGAGGCTTAACCGACTGAGCCACCCAGACCAACGTGTTTTACACATTTAAAAGGATAGATTAAAGGGGCAAGAGACCAGTTGGGAAGCCCAAGGAATGAGTGAATGAAAACCTAAACAGAACCCTGGAGGTGGGATTAGAAAAGATGGGGCAGATTCAAGAAAGTATAAAGATAAAACTGATAAGGGCACCCGGATGGTGCAGTTAAGTTTCTGCCTTCTGCTCAGGTCATGATCTCAGGGTGCTGGGATCAAGGCTGCTTCTCCCTCTCCTGCTTCCCCTGCTCCTGTTCTTTCTCTTGCTGTCTCTCTGTCAAATAAGTAAATAAAATCTTTTTTTTTTTTTAAGTGATAGGAGTTGGGGGGCTCCTGGCTTAGTGGGTTAAGCCTCTGCCTTTTGCTCTGGCCCTGATCTCAGGGTCCTGGGATCAAGCCCCATATCGGGCTCTCTGCTTGGCAGGGAGCCTGCTTCCCCCTCTCTCTCTGCCTGCCTCTCTGCCTACTTGTGATCTCTCTGTCAAATAAATAAACAAAATCTTTAAAAAAAAAAAAATGATAGAAGTTGACAGTTGAAAAGACTTGTGGGTAAGAAAGGGATTTACAGTCAAAACCTGACTACACAGCTCTCAAGTCAGCAGAACGGAAGAATGGCAGAAAGGCAGTACCATTAGCGGAGAAGGGGAAGACGGGAGAGAAACAGGTTATTTCTTTAATTATTGAGCCTAGGGCTTGGGTAAGGCTTTCAACTGGATTCCAGAAAACATGCCTCTGGGTAGCTGAGGGGAGACGCAGATTTGCTCAGAAGTGAGCAGCCGGTGCAGGAAGCAATTTATGCAATGCCCTGTGGTCCGTTATCTTTCATTCACGTCTACTCCACAGTTTCTGAAGCCGTCTCAAAGCCATGATTTCCCTGGACAGTTATAACGATCTTATGAAACAGGAAATGCAACACCACTGCTTTTAACAGATAAGGAAATGGAGCTCTGAGGAGAGAGGGGATTTGCCAAAAGTACTGCAATAAAGTGACAGCACCATTTCAGAACCCAGAGCTTCTGCCAACTGCACACAGAACAAATACCTACTCACACCGGTCAGGTTTTAACTGCAGTGGTTTGAGGGTTGGAGGGTTTCAGTGTCTCAGGGGAAGAAGTTTGAGACAACAGCGCTCCACTTGGCAGGACTCACCACTGCTTCCTCCATTACCCAACCTTAGCGTGAAGGAAGAGACAGCCCGGCTCCTAGGGAACTTCTACAGTTACGGCCACACTCCGCGTTGCACGTTTTTACAAAAGGGCCCTCCTGCCTCTCTAATCTGAACGAGCAGAACGGGCTCGTACACGGAAAAGAACCATAAACAGGGGCACACCGCGCCCAAGACGGCTACGCCGAATTTCTAACTCAGGAAAGCCCTTTAAATCTTCAAGGCCCACAGGCAGGAAGAGAGCGCGTCGTGGGTGAGCTGCGCGTTGGGCAACGCGGGCGGGGCGGACAAGTCCGGATCGGCTCCGGGAGGCGGAGGCTGACTGGCGGGAGGGGGCGCGTGAGTCAGGAGCGGTCGCGCGGGGCGGGTCGCAGAGAGCCGGGAGCCCGCCGCCCGCTGCCCAGAGCTCGCTGCGCCGCTGCCGCTGCCGCCGTCGCCGTCGCCATCGCCGCCGCCGCCGGACGCCCACTCCGCGCCCGTCCCGCGAACACATGGTAAGCCCGAACTTTTTCTGGTCTTCGAAGCGCTGCAATAGAAAGAGCCACACCGCGCTTTCCACCATGCTCGATCTCTCGTTTCTGTGTGGATGTGGCAGGAAGTAGGGCAGGAAAAATAAATCGGGGGTGGGGTGGGGGGAATTGGGGTGGAGAGGCAGGAAGGAAGCAGCCCTAAGTGATAGCTGCGATAGCCGCCGAGGATCGACCCCCCGGAGGGTCTCGGGCTCCCGGGCGGAGGGCTGGTGCGCGTCTGGAGAAGGGGGCTGCGCTCGGCACCGCTACCCCGCGGGTGGCGCCACGCCCGATCCCCCTCTACCGGCAAGTGGGGAAGTCGCTGGGGAAGGGCTGGAGGCCCCTGGCCCGCCCCTGGGAGACAAGTGAAAGGGCCGTAGGGGCGTCCGGCGGCACTAGTTGTTTCTGTAGACCAGAAAAGGACACTTCTCAGAACTGAGCCGTGGGAGCCTGGGAAAATCAGTTTCGGTGAGCTAGGCAACCCGCCAGGACTCAAAAAGCCTGAAGCTGATGCCGCTCCCAGCCAGCGGAATGCGGCCCAGACGGTGGGAGGAGCCCCATCCAGGCCGAGTTCCTCCTGCCCTTTTCCTCTGAACCCACCATCTTTCCAGGGACTCGCGTCGCCATCTCTTTTTCTCTTCTCAGTTTCCGCCAGCCTACTTCGAACTCTATTTCTCACTTTTGCATTAAGCCACCTCCAAAATTTACCTCCTCCAAGGCCTCTTCAGTGAAAGGAGTCAGTAAGCTTCCGCCCAGGGGCCAAATGAGGTTTCTGTTACATCCCCGCCCCCGCAAAAGCTGTGAATGGATTTTATGTCTTTGAGTGGTTGAAAGAAAATCACAGGAAGAATAATACTTTATGACATGTGAAATGATACGAAAATCAAAGTTAATTGTCCATAAATAAAGTTTTATTAGCACACGGCCACACCCATTCATTTACCAGTTGTCTGTGGTTGCTGGCCCGTTGCAGAAGAGGAGGGACAGAGACCACATGGATCACAGTGGCCTAATATATTTACTGTTTGACCCTGTACAAAACATTTGCCAGACTCTGCTCTAGTGTGTCAACATTTATCCCTGCCTACTCTTTCCCTCCTTCCTTTCCATGCAAAAAGGGAGTAACAATGTCGCATGGAACCTTGAAAAGGTGGACCCATCACCAGTAGGTGGTGAAGATCTGCCATTACAGATCCTTTGGGGGTGGGAGAGCACATTGGTTAAGAACAACAGCAGGGTGTAAAGTTTTTCCGGTGAGATTAAACACAACACCAGGCAAAGTGGGTGCAAGGCAGGATTTATTAGAAAAACACTCCCCCTCGAAGTTTCAGGGCTCAGAAGGGGAGCCAGGAAAGTTGCGCTGGGAGGAGGTGGGCACCCTCGGGCGAGGTTCCTCGACTCTGGAAAGCAGAGTGGGGGAAGTAGCGCCCAAGGCAGGGAGGAGGAGACTTTTAAGGGGCCTGGAGCAGAGTTCAGGGGTCTTTTGGCAAGTTTACCTTATTTGGATATTTCGCCTGCTCGTCGGGGTCCCATTAGTCCACTGGAGCCCCAGGCGGCATTCTCAGATTCCGGCTTGTCAGGGTCCCATTGGTCCACGGGAGCCCCAGTTGGGAGGGTTTACAGATTCCTGCTTGGGTCTTTGTTCTCCTGTTGGAGCTTAGGTTTTGTGGCAGGAACTTTAACCATCTTAAGTAGCCCTTTCTGCCAGTCCAACACAAGGGTGCTTGGATGGCTCAGTTGATCAGGGGTGGGACTCTTGATCTCAGTTCAGGTCTTGATCTCAGGGTAGTGAGATCAATTCCCAGGTTGGGATCCATGCCACAGACAGACAGACATAAGGAAGGAAGGAAGTGGATCTGGGTGGCTCAGTTGGTTAAGCGTCTGCCTTCAGCTCAGCTCATGATCCCAGATCGGGCTCCTTACTCATCGGGGAGCCTGCTTCTCTATCTCTGCTTGCCATTCTGCCTGCTTGTGCATGCTCTCTTGCTCTCTCTCTCTCACACATCTAAATAAAATCTTTTTTAAAAAATAAGTATGAAAACAGCAGTGCTGGAGTCATTTTCAAGTGTTACTTCATTTTCATATTCCTTTTTCTTACCCCTTTCATCAACATTCGAGCATGCATTGTTTAAATTCTTTCACAGTATCCAGTTCTCTCACACCATTTTCTTCTTCCTATCATGGTGCCAAATACAACTGTGAGGATGCAGTGAGCCGTGGGCAGTGCTGGCCTCTGGTCAGGAGATCCAGTTCTCCTCTGTCTCAGCCGCAGCTCCACCCGGAGCAAAGCTTTCCTGTCTCTGGGCCTCCCTTCCCTGGAACCATCTCCCAAGCCCCCTTCTGCTCTACAAATTTTGCAGTTCCATTTCAGTAATTTGGTAATTGTGTTTCTTTTTTTGTGCTCTGGAAAATTACCTCTGAGGAGAAATACAGAGGTTTTAATTTTTTCCCTTCTGTAGTTGATAGCAACAGTTTCAAGTAGAAAAAAAAAGTCTAAATTATAGTCCTGATGTTAAGGAAGGAAAAAAAAAATGCAGAAAGCCACTTGGAAACTAGAAAAGCAAAACAATCTGAATTCTACAGGGAAAGGGGGCAGAGTAGCATCTGCAGGCCTAGAGAAAGGTCAGAAAGCCCTTGCTCCTCAGCCTGGAATCTTCTACCTTATCTGGCATTCACTCCCAGCTGACCTTCTTCCTGTCAACTGACACATTACTAAGATGTGAGATTTTAGTCCTGATAAGGAAGGCTGTGGAGCAAATACAACTGTTTCCAGGCTATTTATTCTGTTTCACTCCCAAATCCTGGACTTACAAACGTTTTTCTTTGCTTGAGGAAAAAAAAAAAAAAAAAATTCCAACAAGATGACTGTTAGGAAAGAATCCACCTCCAGAAAAGTTCATTAGAACCACCTTGGAAGGGGCATTACAGATAACTACTACATACAATCAGCCCCAAGCAGCTCAGCTAGCTGGTAAAGCACATGGAGAAACTGCAAATGAAAACACTACAGGGAAGAGGGAAGGAGCCCAAAGTTGTGTGGCTAAAGCTCAGATCAGTTCGTAGCACATTAATTACAGTCCATAGCTCGCTAATTACTGGGATTGAAAGTCTCCAGGAAGTTCTGCAAAAACCAAATTAAAGGTTCATTGCTAAATTGCAAATGTCACCATCCAAGGATCATTTTTTCCCCCAAGATTTTAGGTATTTATTTAATAGAGACGGAATGAGCAATGGGAGGGGCAGAGAGAGAAGGCAGACTCCCTGCTGAGCAGGAAGCCTAAAGCAGGACTTGATCCCAAGGTAGACGCTTAAATGACTAAGCTACCCAGGAACCCTGCAAAGCATTGTTAATACCTGAAGCCTCAGAGGAAGGGCCTAGGGGGGCAGGTCTTCCAGAAAGCCTGCAGTTGCCAGTCTGAACCACCAGGGGGATCTAGGTACCAGCCGGAATGACCCAAAGGCTCTGCAAAATAGGATTTCCCTGAAGGATTCTGTTAAAAGGAAAGCAGAGCCCAGCGCAGAATTGACCCCAGCTCCTCCTGGTGCAACCACAGCTGAGGTTTAGCTCTGTAGAGGTCAGGTGAGCTGTGTGACAGACTGGGCGCTCCCTTCCTGATATCCACCTTTGTGTTTTGAAGTGACCAGAGAAGTTCTTCAGCTGTTCCTGTAGGAATTAGTGGTATCTTAGAACAAAGACCAAGAACTGCAGAAAGGGACCTGGAGGCTGAGATTCTAGGGGTGACTCTGCTATGTCAATTACCTTCTCATGTCTCTGTTTCTCACATGTAAAATTAACGATTTCTAACCTTTGATATGAATGAAGCTTTTGAACATCCAAAAAGCTCTCAGATCTTCCACCACACACATAATAACTATGCATTTAGTGTTCTTCTAGAAAATGCAAGAGTCCCAGGAATTCAGTATTGCTTTTTTTTTTATTTATTGGGGTGGGTCAGAAGGAGAGAGAGCATCTTAAGCAGGCTCCACGCCCTGAGTGTGGCTCGATCTCATGACCCTGAGATAACCTGAGCCAAAACCAAGGTCATGATCTGAGCCAAAACCAAGAGTCTGTCATCTAACCAACTGAGCCACCCAGACACCCCTCAGTATTGATTTAAAAAGCTGCCATTTCATTCATCCCAATAGTCTCTGTATTCTCTTAGAAAATAGGAAATTATTTAATCTCTAGACAGAGCTTGGTGTGCTTATGGATCTGTGGAGCTATAGTTATACATATGTTTACTGACAAGTTCTAGAAACATCATGAAGCCTGCCATGCTCACTCTCATCTAGGCAGTCTACTACTTTTAGACACACCCACATGCTTTGTATGTACCCTCAATATGCTTCACCCGGAATAAACATGGGAATGGATAGGGAAGGCATGCTCACAGAATGTGACTTTCTGTGTTTGTCCTGGGGCCCTCTGCCCCTTAAAATATGACCTAGCCTTTTAGGAAACTGCTTTGCCCTGAAATGAAAGTATGAGATCTCTAGAGTGTCCTCTGGGCATCTAGCCCTTGTCTGAG
The DNA here is from genome assembly GCF_022355385.1 of Mustela nigripes. Classification (NCBI taxonomy): domain Eukaryota; kingdom Metazoa; phylum Chordata; class Mammalia; order Carnivora; family Mustelidae; genus Mustela; species Mustela nigripes. Next base: position 107,022,075 of record NC_081570.1, on the reverse strand, counting down.
CCCTGACTTTTTTTTTCTCTAAAGGCAAAAATGTCCAGCCCTACTGAGACCGAGCGGTGCATCGAGTCTCTGATTGCTGTTTTCCAGAAGTTTGCTGGAAAGGAGGGTAACAACTGCACGCTCTCCAAGACAGAGTTCCTAACCTTCATGAATACGGAACTGGCTGCCTTCACAAAGGTATGGCTCCCGGCTCCCAACCCTCATTCCCCAAACTGCCCAGAGCTCTAAATAAGGTGCTGGCAGAATGGCTAGAAGTGAAGGCCCAGCAGCTGACCCCCACACTCCTGCTTCAATCACTCTAGCATGGACAAGGCTGAGCCCCCAGGGCTCGGAGTGCTGTGACTATTAAAGGACCTTTTCTTCTTTTGAGTAAGATGTATTTTAAAGATCAAAGTTATCAAACTGCATGACACAAGGGATGGTGAATTGTTTCTTCCATTTAGGGAAAAGGCATATGAAATGGTAAATGGTGTAATAGGATAGTTTTCAAATTTATTCGTCCAACCCAAAGCTTCTAGGCAAGTCCCGCCCACGGAACTTTCTGTTATCATGGAAATAATGTTCTGGATACCTGCATAGTCTAGTGTGGTAGCCATAAGGCGCATGTGCCACTTAAGGACTGACTTTCTAAATTCCTAATTTAAGCAGCCCTTTGCCACTAGCTGCTGTGAGCGTGTGCACGTGTTGGCCACTAAGCTAAGGGGAGGAGGGGGCAGATCGGGGCCTGCACCTTCTTCCCTGTCACTTCACTCCACTTCCATACAGTTCATATACTGCGGTTGCATGCAACACTTGACAAAGGTGTTCCTCTGCTTTTATGAACTTGAATAGCCAGCCTGTGCCCGTCACAGAGGAACCCTGGGCGGGGAGCCAGAAAATGTGTATTCTAGTCGCAGATTTCCCCTTCAGCAAGTCACTTCATCTGTTTGAGTCTGTCTCAGTGTCTGGGAAGTGGAAATGCTACTAGCCCCTACCCTGTACTGCACACTCTTGTGTGACTAAAATGTGGTGACATAATGGAAAGCATCTTAGAAAGTGTGACATAAATTAATTGTATTTCTAATAGGATCATTATGATACTTATTGTTATCTTGCAGAACCAAAAGGACCCTGGTGTCCTCGACCGCATGATGAAGAAACTGGACCTCAACTCTGACGGGCAGCTAGATTTCCAAGAATTTCTTAATCTTATTGGTGGCATGGCTATAGCTTGCCATGACTCCTTTACAAAGTCTCCGCATTTCCGGAAGTAAATCGGAGGGGCTCTTGGGCCTGCGCTCCAGACCACCTCTTGCCTTCAAAACAGCTTCCCAGTCATCATGTCCTCCTCACAATCTCCATGGACCCTGAGCCCAGAGCGCCCCCCACCCCCCCACCCCTCTGTGCAGGCCAGTCCTGCTGGTAGTTAATAAAGCAATAGTGTTTTTTAAATCCCACACTAGAAAGTCAGTTACATTTGTGCCAGAGAGGAAGCAGCATGGGAAGAATGGCATTAGCGTGATGGAAGCAGTTCCCGGAGCAGCACAGGAAATAGTGAAATACACACTGGGTGTAGATGTAATTATGACTCACTATACCCGTAGAATCATTTCGATTACTCAGACTGATGGAGAGGTATCACTTGTCATAAATCAGTAAGCATCTGTTCACCCCTACTGCGGGCACTGTCACAGGCTCTGAAGACACAGTCGGCAAGACAGACAAGGTCCCGCATTCACTCAGCTGACTTTCTAGTGGGGGAAGCCAATGAACAAGTAAGCAACAAAGATAACTGGAGTGTGTGAAGTCCTATGGAGGAAAGATCACAGGGTGGTGTGTTACAGGTTAATGGGGGCTGGGGAAGGGCGTGTTTCTGAGATCTCGAGTGCTGACATCTGAAGGATGAGCTGGAGCAAACCTCAAGAAAAATGGAGAAGGGAGTTTCAGGAGAAGGAACAGTGAGGGCAAAGGTCCTGAGGTAAGAAGGAGCAGGATGCTGGAGGAATGGAAAGGCTAGTGTGGTCACGGTCTTTGGCTGTGGGTTTCCTTCTTTACCTCTGGCTTGGGCTTCTGTCAACATTAGTCTTAATTTTCTAAGCCCTCTGATAAAGCAGCTGGGAATGAGCCTAGACTTTCTGGAAAGCCGGAAGGCTGACCCAAAGTTAAAGATGGTAGACAAAGAAAAGAATGTGGGGTACAGATCCTGAAGCAGCACAAGTGAGAGTGATTGTTTCCAGAGGCCCTCTGATTCCTTGTCCATCTGCATAAGTTTTAACTTCTTAGTAAAAAGCTCTCTAGAGCTTTTTTTGTCCTTCATAGATTAATAGAATGAATTAGACCATTACTGGGACCATTTTTTGTTTGTTTGGCTCTGACATTCCAGAATGAAGACCAGTGCCTCAGGCTGGCAAGACCCTAAATTTTCAAATAGAAAGTGTCATTAGTAGGTCCAGTTGGCAGTGCCCAGTGGGCATCTGCATTTGAAGTCTGGAGAAAAGATCTAGCTTGAGAAAGGAGAGGGCTTGGGGGCATGCCCAAAGCTGGAGAAATGGGGTAGCAAGAGGAAGAGGCCTCAGCAAAGGAGAGCCTAAGAGGTTGGGGAAGAGGAGCAGAGCTGAGAGGGACAAGATCATGGTTAGGAACCCCATCAGACAATCACAATCTTTCAAAGCTGCTGCTCTCCAGGCCATATGCAAAGCCTGCCTCCCATGCCTCACACTCTGCCTGCAGATCTCATCCACTTCTGTCTTCATCTACCAGTAGGGGCCAGTGACCACACATTCCTCTCTCCTCAACCCACTCCTAGCTCCTGAACTCCAACACTGGCTTCTGGATTTGTCCACATAAAATCATACCAGTATCTTTCACGTACTCAGGTATTGAGCAAAGATTGACTTATAATGTGTGACTGGTCTGTGTATCTGGCAGAGGGGGATGAATAAGGCAGAGAAGATTCTTGTCCTCAATAGACTCAGGTTCTCTGGGTCAGTGTACCCCAAACTGCTTTCACCATCCTCCCAAGCTCCCAGCTTTCCCTTCCCTCCCTGCCCCCATCCCAGGAAAGGGCACTCCCGTCCACCTAGCTAGAAATATGGAAGTCACCCCTCACATCCACCCAAACCCTCAAGTTCATCTCATTCTTCACCAAAACATCCCTCAAACCCACCCCAGGTTTCCCCTGACTCAGGCACCACGGCCTCTGTCTGGCTATGCAGAAGCTTCCTCAGTGACCCCACTCCTCTCGCCCTGCTCCTCTCCAGACCTTCCTCCTTCGTGAAGCCTCTGATCTGGTTGCTCTCCAGCTTCCACTTTGCATGGACTCCCCAGGGCTCTTGGGCATGTAAGACCAGGCACAGCACCCCCTCTTTGCTCACTGCGCATAGGATCTCCCAGGCTCTGCTCTCATGCACACACGTTTCACATTCCAGCTAGCATGACCTTTACTTTCCTCCACACGATGGGTTCTCTCACCTCCGGGTCCAAGTTCTGTGCCTAAGACTCTGTCCCACCCTCACCACTCCTATTCTCAGGTCCATTCCCACCTCCTCTTCCCTTCTCAGCCTACATGGTTTTCTGCAGGAAGCCTCGCAAAACTCCAAGTGGGGATGAGATGTCCCTCCTGCGAATGATTAGGCTCTGTGCTTCCCCCTTCATGGCACGGACACTGATGGGTCTCTACACCATGCATTTTCCCTGGGTAACCTTCTCCAGACTCAGTGCTTTAATCTGTATGCTCATGACTTACATTTCTATATCCCCAGCCCAAATCTATCGCGAGAATTCTCAAGTTATCTGTTGAACCCAACACCTCTACCTGGCTGTCACACAGCTAAGATTATTGTTGCAGGTCATGGGAAATTCCATTTAAATTGTTGTAAGCAGGGCACCTGGGTGGCCCAGTCAGTTAAGAGTCAGCTTTCAGCTCTAGGTCATGATCCTGATCATGTGGGATCAAGCCCCACAAGAGCCTCCTTACTCAGCAGGGAGCCTGCTTCTCCCTCTCCCTCTGCCTGCTGCTCCCCTAACTTGTGCTCTCTCTTTCTCTCTCTCTCAAATAAATAAAATCTTTTTAAAAAATTGTAAGCAGAACAGGAATTTATTGACCCGTGTAACAGAACAGCCTAGGGACAGCTGGAACTTGGCACAGTGGTCGGAGATGGTGTCTTTCTCTAAATTCCTGGGCTGCTTCCACCCCTGGGCTATTTCATGTGACCACCCAGGCCCATTAGTGGGTCTGAAGATACGCTACACAAGCCTGGACTGTGTATTTGAACCTTAGAACTGGGGTGGACCCCCAAACGAACTATGAGAACCAAGAGTTGAGGAGAGTGGATCAGATATGGGAGCTGGATCCCACATAAGGAACACCTACCTCCAAATACAGCGTTCTCAGCTGACTACTGAACAACACAGGAGTTGGGGCTCCAACCCTCATGCAGTAGATAATCCACATAGAAACTTTGACTCCTCCCAAACTTAACTACTAATAGCAAGAACCACAAGATTACTTTTTATTATAGTATGCCATTTACCAGCCAGGCAACTGCTCAGATGGTGGTATTAGCATCATGTGTTTTGCGCAGATACTGGGATACTCCCAACATTCAGACTCCCCACAACAGCAACAAGAGGCAGCCACAGAACTATCATGGTACAATACATGCTACAGTTAATTTTACAAGGTTATGGTTTAATATTAAATTTTTGTGCTCATTCACATTTCTCTTGATGCTAAAGGTGCCACATATAGTCTGTAAGTGTGAGAGTTTTGATAAATTTTAACTCCTTTTAAAAAAATTTTTTTTTCATTTATTTATTTGACTGACAGAGATCACAAGTAGGCAGAGAGGCAGGCAGAGAGAGAGAGAGGGAAGCAGTCTCCCCCCCGCCCGAGCAGAGAGCCGGATGCGGGGCTCAATCCCAGGACCCTGGGATCATGACCTGAGCTGAAGGCAGAAGTTTTAACCCACTGAGCCACCCAGGCACCCCTAAATTTTAACTCTTTTATGATAGATTTCTGTATACATTATAGTAATAAGTAATAAAATGGACTAGTATCTACATACATCTTATGCCCTGTGAGATACCTGTTTCTTAATATTTTTGATATTTCAGTCATGCAGTTCATGAGTTTTTTCAAATTGTTGCAGATCCTTAGACAGTCTTCCAGTATATTTATTGAAAAAAAATCCACGTTTAAGTGGACCTGCACAGCTCAAACCTGTGTAATTCAAGGCTCAACTGTACATCTTTCTCCCAGAACCTGATCCTGTTGATTCACTCCCGATTTCAGTGGATGGCACCACCATCCACCTAGCTGTCAAACCAGGAACCCAGAGGTAATCCTAGACTTCTCATTCTCACAACTACATCCAAACAGTCATCGTTTCTTGGGTTCTACCTCTTGCATATGCATCCCCGCCTCTCCACCCTCGTTGCTTTATTTCAGACCTTCCTTGTAGCTGACTCATTTAACCATCTTCCCATTCCCTTCAAAAAAAAACCTGCTGACTGATGACCACACAACTACAAACATCTGAGGCTAATGAATAGCTTTTGGGAGCCCCCATCAGTGAGATCATGTGTTCACTAAGAGCATATTTGTGGCTATTCCCAAATCTGTTTGTATCAGTTGTATTTGTTCTTTGAAAACTGAAATTTACCTAAATAGTCTATAAACCAATAAAATATGGGTACACATAATTGTCTTTATTAAAGCCAAATTGAATTTTCAAAGACTTGATTAGGGAAATTCACTGAAGATCACTGTAGTTGATGTAGGTGTTATGTAAGACAACCATAAACAAATGAGACCAAAAAAACCTGGTAAAAATTTAGAAGCACCTTTCACTCAGATTGTACCACAACTATCCCTAAATTCCCCACTAAAAGAGGGGAAAAAAAAAAAAATAGGGGCACCTGGGTTGCTCAGTTGGTTTAGTGTCTGACTCTTGCATGATCTCCTGGTCGTGGGATGGAGCCCCATGTAGGGCACCACACTCAGCAAGGAGTCTGCTTGAGATTCTCTCCCTCTGCCCCTACCCCCACTCACACTTGTGACACACGTACATGCAGGCTCGCTCTCTCTCTCAAATAAATAAGACTTAAAAAAAAAAACAACACTAAAAATCATCATGAATGTGATTTACACAAGAAAGGTAATATAGCAGGGCGCCTGGGTGGCTCAGTGGTTAAGCCGCTGCCTTCGGCTCAGGTCATGATCTCAAGGTCCTGGGATCGAGTCCCGCATCGGGCTCTCTGCTCAGCAGGGAGCCTGCTTCCTCCTCTCTCTCTCTCTGCCTGCCTCTCTGCCTACTTGTGATTTCTCTCTGTCAAATAAATAAATAAAATCTTTAAAAAAAAAAAAAAAAAGAAAAAGAAAGGTAATATAGCAAAATATTGGTAAACAGACATGTTTCAATGTATACATGTCGAAATACTGTTTTGTAAGTACGCATTTGAACAGATTTCTTTTAGTAAACCAGCCAATTACTGGTCCCTACCCTTCTAAAAAGACAGCCTCTACTATTTTGCAATAAACACTCTTACTCTTCTCCCTGTCCCCAGTTTGACCTCTTCCACTCATTTCTCCACCCTGTGACCAAAGAGGATTTAGAGGAGGACTTGATGGTGTCACTCCCATGGTAAAATGGCACTGGCCCTCTCAACATGCAGGATAGGAACTAGACTCATCCTGGGGCATTCCAGAGTCCTCATGGTCCAGTCCCTGCTACCGTATAGTCTTATTTCCTGCTCTCACCATGGCCACTTTTCCCTAGCCTTGCCAAACACTCCTAACAGACAGCTAAGTGTTGTGCCTCTGTGCCTTCATAACAGCACTCTGTTCTACTACAGTGCTTATCACTCTGCATTGCAATGGTGCTTTTACTTGTTTGTCTTCCCTGACTTGACTTTGAATCCAAGAACGGGGACCTTGTTAAATGCACTTTGACATCACTAGTACTTAACATGGTGCCCAGCATACACAGGAGCCCCCACTTGATGCTCCTCTGACAGACATACCATCAGATGGTCAAGAGCAGCCCAACACTGGGTCACAGTACATCACCTCACTTCATCTCACCACGCAGGCATTATATTACCTCATGCCATTACAAGAAGGGTGAGTACAGTACTAGGAGATACTTTGAGAGATCACACTCAAATAACTTTTATTATAGTACACTTATAATTTCTTTTATTATTAGTCATTGTTGTTAATATCTTACTGCGCCTAATTTATAAATTAAGCTTTATCATAGATATATATGAGAGTGCCTAGGTGACTCAGTCTGTTGAGCATCTGCCTTCAGTTCAGGTCATGATCCCAGGGTCCTGGGATGAAGTCCCACTTCAGGGTCCCTGTGCAGTGGGGAGTCTGCTTCTCCCCCTGCTCCTCTTCCTGCTTGTGTTCTCTCTATATCTATCTCTTTCAAATAAGTAAAGTTAAATTAAGTTAAATTAAATTAAATTTTTAAAAATGTATGATAGGGAAAAAACATAGCATATATAGGGTTTGGTACTATTCATAGTTTCAGCATCCATTGAGTGTCTTAGAACATATTCCCCACAGATAAGGAGGGACTATTGTAGTAGATTTGAAAAATAGATAATGCTATAAAATCAGATTTAGGGCACTGTATCAGTCAAGGTCCCCACAGAAAATACATGGACACTTAGTTTAATGAGGAAACTATTATAGAGGTGTGGGTAGGATAAGATAAACAACAAGCAAAGCACCAGGGACTAGCAAAAGTAGGAAGCTGTTTCCACCACTAGGCCTAACTGGATAAGGCAAGGAAGCCGTTACTGGAAGCCAGCAAGAGCCACAGGCAGGAGAAAGGGGTCCCTCACAGATGTTGTGGCCTTAGGTTCAGAAATGCAGCCACCTGTCAGACCACAGGAGGCAGGAGGGAGCAAAGAGAATAAATACCAATTTCTCTCTTTTCCCACCTTTTCTGATTTGCTGCCAGTGCCTGCCATAGGACAACCCAGCTAGAAGGCTGAGCAGGACAGAGAAGCAGGGAAGTGAACCTGGAAGGAAAGGGAGAATATCCAGCACATTGTAGAAGAAAGAGATCAGTATTTCCCTACTGTGTAGTTACTCCTGCCACAGAAAGAGACAGAGGATAAAGTACCAACACTAATGCACATAGTGTTTTTTTAGTAAATATTCATAATTTATTGAGATATTTTTTCTTTTTATTGGGGTTAAATATACATAACACAAAATTTAACATTTTGACCATTTTAAGGCTTTTTTTAAAGATTTTGTTTATTTATCTGAGACAGAGAGAGAGAGAGTGCACACAAGCACAGAAGGAGAGGAAGAAACAAACCACCTACTGAGCAGGGAGCCTGATCTGGGACTTGATCCCAGGACCCCAGGATCATGACCTGAGCCAAAGGCAGCCGCTTAACCAACTGAGCCACACAGGCGCCCCCATTTTAATGATTCTTAAAAGATTTATTTATTTTTGAGAGAGAGAGTGTGGGTGTGATTGGGGGAGGGGCAGAGGGAGAGAATCTTCAAGCAGACTCCGAGCTGAGCACAGAGCTTAATCTCACAACCTGTGAAGTCATGACCTGAGCTGAGACAAGAGTCAGAGGCTTAACCAACTGAGCCACCCAGTCACCCCAATTTTAACCATTTCGAAGTACACAGTTGAGAAGCAGTAAATATATACATTCACATTATTGTGTAACCATCACTACCATCCATTTCCAGAACTTTTCATCTTCTTTGACTGAAACTCTGTAGACAGTAAATAATATCTCCTCATTACCCCCTTCTCCCACTCCCAGCAACCAACATTCTACTTTCCATCTCTGTGAATCTGAATACTGCAAGTACCTCCTATAAGCAAAATCATGTAATATTTGTCCTTTTCTAACTGGCTTATTTCACTTAGCATAATGTCCTTAAGCTTCATCCATGTGGGATATGTTAGAATTTCCTTCCTTTTTAGGGCTGAATAATATTCCATTAGAGGTATAGACTTCATTTGTGTATCCATTCATCCATCAATGGACATTTGATGGTTTCCATCTTTTGCATATTGTGAATAGTGCTGCTATGTACAAATAGTACAAGTCTGCTCAAGCCCTCGTTTTCTTTTTTTTTTAAGATTTTATTTATTTATTTGACAGACAGAGATCACAAGTAGGCAGAGAAGCAGGCAGAGAGAGAGGAGGAAGCAGGCTCCCCACTGAGCAGAGAGCCCGATGTGGGGCTCGATCCCAGGACCCTGGGATCATGACTTGAGCTGAAGGCAGAGGTTTTAACCCACTAAGCCACCCAGGCACCCCATCAAGTCATTTTTTTTGTTATTGAACTGTAGGAGTTCTTTATATACTCTGAATAATAAACCGTTAGAAAATGCATGATTTGCAAAATTTCCTCACAACTGTGGGTTGCCTTTTCACTCATTTAATAATGTCCTTTGATGCACAAAAATTTTTAATTTTGATGAAGTCCAATTTATTTATTTTTTCTTTTATTGCCTGTGATTCTGTTGTCATATCCAAGAAATCACTGCCAAATCCAATGTTGATTCTCTTTTTTAATGAAAAAAAAGAAAAAAATAAGCCCAAATCTACCACTTTTCATGAAGATTTGGGCCATGCTGCTAGCTAGGACTTCTATCAAGAATGAAGATGGAAGATGGGGTGCCTGGTTGGCTCTGTGGGTTAAAGCCTCTGTCTTTGGCTCAGGTCATGGTCCCAGGGTCCTGGGATTGAGCCCCGCATTGGGCTCTCTGCTCAGCGGGGAGCCTGCTTCCTCCTCTCTCTCTGCCTGCTTCTCTGCCTACTTGTGATCTCTGTCTGTCAAATAAATAAATAAAATCTTTAAAAAAAAATGAATATGGAGGGGAACGTGGGTGGCTCAGTCAGTTAGGCAGCTGCCTTCAGCTCAAGTCATGATCTCAGGGTCACAGGATCAAGCCCCACATGGGGCTCCCCGATCAGCAGGGAGCCTGCTTCTCTCCCTCTCCTCCCCACTTGTGCTCTTGCTCTCTCACTCTCTCTCTCTCAAATAAATAAATGAAATCTTAAAAGAGAAGGAGGAGGAGGAGGAAGAGGAGGAGAAAGAGGAGGAGTGGTGGGGGAGATGAGAACAGAAGGAGGAGGAGAAGAAGAAGAAGAAGAAAGATGGAGGGGCACCTGAGTGGCTCAGTCGGTTAATCATTCTGTTATTGATTTCAGCTCAGGTCATGATCTCAGGGTTGTGGAATCAAAACCCCAGTCAGGCTGTGTGCTTAGCAGAGTCTGCTCATTCCTCTCCCTCTGCTCCTCCCCCTGCTCACTCTGTTTCTAACAAATAAATAAAATCTTTAAAAAAAAAAAAAAAAGGACAAAGATATAGCAGATACATCAAGCCCCTTTCCTATTACAGACAATGCTAGATAAAATAGAAACCCCTCCCCCTAAAAAGTTGAAATACTTGGTTAATCAAAAGACAGAAAGAGAAGTAGCCAGATGCCAAAAGCAAAGGGGGAACTCAGAGCTATAAGAGTACACCAGAGTGGAGGCCATATGACCTAGGGCTGCAGTGGAGAACAGGAACTGAGCCCTTAGCTAAAGGAGACAACTATAAGGGACAACTATTCAAGAGTTGCACCGTCCATGCAGAGACTGGAAAACTCAGCCTACCACCCTAGATAGCACTTGGAAGGAGCTCTGGGGTCTCTCATCAGAGAGACATCAGGGCACCACACCTGTGTTTCCTGAAGCCATGGAGTTCAAACCTACACTGCTCCCTGTACCAAATCCCCAGGCAAAGATACTAAGAAGCACTCCAGGGCAGTGAGCACTATAAACCCTAGACAAATGCAAACCACTTCATGAAGACAATCCAGCTATTTGGAGGATTTCTACAGGAGATAAATCCTGCTAAGTGGGCTCACAGACAAACATTGCATTGCCCATGAAGCACCAATAATTTATGCAACAGAAGAGATACTTTGCACTCAAATAATGAGAGAGAGCAAGCAATCTGGACAGGACCTTAACATGAGCATGATTAAAATGTTCAAATAAATCAGGGTACCTGGGCGGCTAAGTTAATTAAGTGCCCAACTTTTGATTTCAGCTCAGGTCTCTATCTCAGGATCTGAAGGCCCTGAGTTCAAGCCTTGTATTGGGCTCCACACTGGGCATGGAGCCTACTTAAAGAAAAAAAAAAAGTTCAAATAAACACAGCAAGAAATAGGACACATAAAACAAGAGCAGGAATACACGAATGGAAAAACAGAACCAAAGAGAGCTTCTATAAATGAGATATAGAGTGATGCAAATATATAAAGATGGTGAAGCTGGGCATTCTACCAGCAATTCATGGCCCAGCTCCAGTTTTGGGGGAGAAACTCTGCCCCCCCACCCCACCTGTGGCTTGGCTGCACCTCAAGATGACCTTGGTGCCTCACCGCCCCACGCACCTCACAAGCACCCTTTTGTACTGCCCGTGAACCTGGTGAGAGAAGTACTGGGAATTCAGGCAGAAAGATGGTGAGGACCACACCTGCACTGGGATATCGATAATTCATTCTTTGTTCTCTGTCCTCTCTAATCTCCTTAATCTCCCCCAGCGACTGCTGAAAGCATTCCCACAAAACTGCAGTCAAGAAAAAAAAACTCTGGGAGGGAAAGGCAAGTCTGCACTGGCTTGGAACTGAGTTCACCTCGCAGGCAGTGAGGGCAGAGAGACACAGTGGTAATCTGGAGCCCAAGCCCCACCTCTCTCGGCAGAGAACTTGACCTTCCCAGAGAGAAGTGTTCCTGTTACCAGCTTCACATTTTATGCCCACAGCAGCTTAGTGTCAACACCATCATTAACCATGATCCACAAAGTCACCAGGGCTCCTGGTAAGAATGCAAAACAAAGGCAACATCATAGGAACCTTGCAAGTCCAGTCTGTAAAGAGATTAACTTTTGGCAAAGGAAGAAAACCAAATGTAAAAGTCAGGGAAGGTGTAAATTAAAATCAACCAGGCAGCAGAGGTTAGTTCATAAATGCTAATTCACCTGCTCTGCATTTCCTCACCACTAAACTTCCTTAACTCCCTTGCAATCTGGCTGTTTTCTCCTCTCCAGCGCTCCAATCTCTTCCTCCGGGGTCAGACAAATCTTTACTGAATTAGCAAATCCAGTAGCAGGCTCTTCACCTTCCCAGTCCTCCACTCACAGCAACACTGCTGCACACTGGAGCTGAAAATCAGCCCCTCCTGGATTCTTACCGCACCATGCAGTCTCCTTCCCTTGGTCTCAGAATATGTGAAGTCTGGTCTTAGACAACTGTGTGATCTTGAGCAAGTTCTCCAAGTCTCTCCCTCTTTAGCGGGAAAGTAGAGATGACACCACCTATCCAAACTTACTCCCACGTTGTGCTAAGACAGAAGGGAAATAGGAGAATGCTAGGTGGGAGGCCTGGGTGTTCAGTCAGTTGAGCATCGGCCTTGGGATCAGGTCCCGATCCCATGACCCCCGGGATGGAGCCCCATATCCAGCTCTCTGCTCCTCCAGAAGTCTGCTTCTCTCTCTCCCTCTGCCTCCCATCACTGCCCTCGGCTGTGTGCTCGCTCTCTCTTGCTCTCTCTCTCTCCCCCCCAAAAATAAATAAAACCTGGGGTGTCTGGGTGGCTTAGTGGATTAAAGCCTCTGCCTTTGGCTCAGGTCATGATCCCAGAGTCCTGGGATCAAGCCCCATGTGGGGCTCTCTGCTCAGAGGGCAGCCTGCTTCCCCCTCTGCCTATCTCTGCCTACCTCTCTGCCTACTTGTGATCTCTGTCTGTCAAATAAAGAAAATCTTTTAAATAAATAAATAAATAAAACCGTTTAAAAAATAAAAAATATATATAATCAATATATACCTAAAAAAGTAACAAGAATTCCTTAATATAATGTTCAAATATTCTTCAATTATCTCCTAAAGGTATTTTCTTACAGTTTGTTTGCACAAACTAGAATAAAATAAGGTCCCCTTAGTGCAACTCATTGATATCTTACCGCTCTTTTACTCTGCAGTCTCTCTCCCTTTTCCTCCCTGTCCCTTGTTATTTATGTATTGAAGAAACAAGTTCATTTGTCTTGTGAGATTTCTCATAATTTTTTTTGCTAATATATTTCTGTGTTCATGTTTAATGTGTTCCTCTTCTCCTATACTTTCTAAAGATTAGAATCAGATCTGAAGATTGATCAGACTCAGGTTCAAGTTTTTGCTAAGAATACTTCAGCGCCTGTGTGTGCTTTCATCCTGCAGCATCTGTTTGCTTCTCCTTTTGTGAAGTCACCAATGTTCACTGATGCTCATTATCCCAATCCATTATTTCATTAGAAGTTGCAAAATCAAAATAGTTTTATTCTATTCATTTTTAGTTACGATGTTTTTCAAAAGAGAAACTCTTCATCAACTGTTTGATTATCCTAAAGAACAGTTTACAGAGGAAGAGCAGGGTAAATCTTGATTCTTTCCCTTTATTTTGAAAATATACAGTTTTCAAAGTAACAGTTGGCTCCCAAGTGTGATACTGTGATTTATAATAAGAAACATATATTTGGTCCTTATCCCCATTTCTGGCACAGAGTTCCTAAAACTCTTGAGATCAGTCTTTTGTTGTGTTAAGGAGGTGACTTTTGGAAAGCACCTGAGGTTGGGGCTAGTTACCAGGGGAACCAACCATGTGATGGAACAGCTGGAACTTTCAGTCCAGACCCCTGACTTCGAGGGATGGGACAGAAACTAGAGATTGAGATCAGTTACCAATGGCCAATGATTTAATCAGTCATGCCTATGTCATGAAACCTCCACAAAAACCCAGAAAGACAGGGTTCCGCTGAGAGCTTCAGGGTTGCTGAGCTCGTGCAGGTGCAGGGAAAGTGACCTTCCAGAGAGCATGGAAGCTCCAAGTCTCTTCCCACATACTTTGCTGAATACGTCTCTGCCATCTAGATATTCCTGATTTACACCCTTTTATAATAAACCAGTGACCTAGTAAGTAAAATGTTCCTCTGAGTTCTGTGAGCCACTTTAGCAAAGTAATCAAACCTGGGGAGGGGACTATTGGAAATTCCAACCCACAGCCAGTTGGTCAGAAGCACAGGTGGCCCCCTGGGCTCTCAATTGGCTCTGAGGTTGGGGATGGGCAGTTTGGTAGGACTGAGGCATGAGCAGTAGATCCCATGCTACCTCTAAGGAGACAGGGTCAGAATTCAGTTAAATTGTAGAACATCCAGCTAGTGTCAGAGAATTTCTTGATGGTATGGGAGAAAAAAAACGCACACATTGTGGCTAGTGTCAGAATCATTACCTAGCATTCTCTGAAACTGAGCAATGAGATCATTTTGTTATTTAGTTTCATTAGTAACTCACAGATTTAAGCATATTTAGTGTGTTTCAGTTGTGCTCTTGATGCTCCTATTGCTCATGTTCAGCCCATGGAAGCTCTTTTGAGTTGGGTCCTAAGCCCTTTTGACATGACTCCACTAGTCTTTGAAAACTTCAGTGCTTTCCGAAATAAGGTGTTCCTGGCTCATCTTGTACATTTCCTGCACCAGATCTTTCTTCAAGGACCCCTTCTTCCTTGCAGCAACCCCTCTCACTCTTCGTTTCCTTTGCCAGCTCTTCTCCCTGTGCCTTAACTGTGTCCTCTTATGTCCATCTCCGCTTGTGTCCCTTTAATCTCCCATCAGTGAAAGTCTAACCAGTAATGCTTCAACTAGCACTTCATGCTGGTCTATATTTTCACATTCCTAACAAGAATAAGTTCTTCAACCTGGCTTGACTTCCACTGCACCTTTGATGTTTCTTCCTTCATCTGGAATTCAGTTTGACATAATTCAGCTTAAATTTATTGAGTATCTTCTATGTCCCAAGTGTTGTATTCTCACTATTGATATTGGTAGTAATAACAGTAATAGCTAGTAACTTATGGAGTACTTATTACATGCCATACACTAAGAGTCTTATATACATTATCTATTATATTCTTTTACTAATCCTATAACATAAGCTCAATTATTAACCCCTATTTTACTGAGGTGGATACTAAGGCATAGAGAGAATCAGAACTTTTCCCAAGTCTCAAAGCAATTAGGGAAGAGACAAGGCCAGGTGGCCTGACTCCAGGTGATGGTTAATACTATGTGTCTACTTGAGGGGTGCCTGGGTAGATCAGTGGGTTAAGCCTCTGTCTTCAGCTCAGGTCATGGTCCCAGGGTCCTGGGATCAAGCCCCACATCGGGCTCTCTGCTCAGTGGGGAGCCTGCTTCCCCCTCTCTCTCCCTGCCTCTCTGCCTACTTGTGATCTCTGCCTGTCAAATAAATAAATAAAATCTTTTTTTTTAATGTTATGTGTCAACCTGACTTGGGGAAGGGATGCCCAGAGAGCTGGTAATACATGATTCTGTGTGTCTGTGAGCATATTTTTTTAAATCTCTCTTTTTTAAGATTTTATTTATTTATTTGACAGACAGAGATCACAAGTAGATAGAAAGGCAGGCAGTGAGAGAGGGAGGAAGCAGGCTTCCTCACGATCAGAGTTCGATGCGGAGCTCGGAACTCAATCCCAGGACCCTGAGATCATGACCTGAGCCAAAGGCAGAGGCTTTAACCCACTGAGCCACCCAGGCGCCCTGTGTGAGCATATTTTCAGAAGAGATTAACATTTGAATTAATAGACTAAGTAAAAGCAAATGGTCCTTCCCAATGTGGGGTGGGCAAGTGGGCATCCTTTAATCTGATCCCAAATAGAACAAAAAGGCAGAGGAGGGGAGAATTTGTCCTCTGTCTGTTTGAACTGAAACTGCCATCTTCTCCTGCCCTTGGACATCGACACCTGCTTCTTGAGCTTTCGGACTCAGGTGGAGACTTACATCATCAGCCTTCCAGATTCTCAAGCCTTTGAACTTGTACTGAGTTATACCACCAGCTATCCTGGTTCCCCAGCTAGCAGACAGCAGGTAGAGTCCGCTCGGCCTCCACCACCTCTTGAGCAGATTTCTACATTAAACCTCCTCTCGGTTCTCTTTCTCAGGAGAACCCTGATACTTTCCAAAATCCAATCTTGGCCACTATGCCATTCATCGTTTCTCTCCTCTCTGTGGGGCCTAATCCCACACATTCTACAGACTTTACCTCAGGTCTTACGTCTTCCAAAAGCCCCCACACCCATTCTGATCAGCAGGGCTCTCCCTCTCCTCTGAACTCCTGCACCACCAAGAAGCACCTGAGAACACACTGCCACGCATCTTTGTTCCACTCCAACTGCAGAGTCTGGTTCCCTGGGCCTGGGTACAGCCCAGGCTTCTGCCTTTCTAACAAGCTCCTGGGGGATGCCACTGCTGCTGGTCCACGAGCCACACTTTAAGTAGCCAGGGCTTAACAGATATATCCATATACCTTCATTGAGTATATTTTCCAAAATGTGATCAAGGGCTACCTCCCGATGCTACCCCTATTCTTTCTATTTCTGTATTTTCCATTTTCCTATCAATGGATACAGATCGCTCTTGTCATTAGGAAGACATAACTATTAAACTTTCAACATTCCTTATGATATTCAAAATAAAGTTCAAGTTTCTTCCCTCAGCACTGGAGGCGTTTGATGATCTGGTCCTTCAAGGATTCCATGTCCTGATCTCCTACAACCTGCAAACACACAACCCACATAACTACCAAACCTTCCAGATCATCTATTATTTGTCCACATGCCTCTTCCTTACTCCCTCATTCCCCCACCTTCCTAACCTGGATAGCTCAGACTCATCCTTCAGATTAGCCTCAAGATGGCTCCTCCTGCAAGAAGCCTCCTCCATCTCCCCCACCTCTGCTCTCTGCTCTGCACTCCTGCAACAGCCAAAGGCACCTCGGCCATGATGCTATTCACCTTTGCATGTAGTTTGGTCTGCCTGCCCTGCTGGACTGAGATCCCCGAAGACAGAGACAATGTCCTTATTTCTGGATCCAAAGCTTTTAGTGTCAGGCATAAAGTTGGTGCTCAACTTTCTACCTGAATATACCTAAACGATCTATAAAATGCAATGATTTTCCCAAATATTGGTTACTGTTATCCTCACTTTGAAGATAAGCAGCTTAAGAAAGGTGAAGTGACCTGCCCTAGTTCTCAAAGCTAGTAAGTGGGGAAACCTGAACTCAAACCTCATCTTTCTAATGCTCTTTCTACTTCACCACAGCTGCTACCATTAAATATTAACAAGGAAAAAACAATGTTAGTGTGGGTTGGGTCGAGTTGTCGGACAACTGTTTCATAGTGGAAGTATTTCTGTCATTAACAGACCTTGATGACACATCTACCATTAACTTTTAAGAACAGATCAAGCTGAGAAGCATGAATGTGTTTTAAAACATGAAGGGATTTAACTCGTATTTGCTAGAGTAAGTGACAGATATTAAATCACGTTTTTCACAGAGAGAAGTTGGGCACAGTCAGGCTGAGCTCAGCTGTAGCTCTCCCCCCACTCCATTCTCAGGTATCCCAGTGGTTCTTAAGCAAAGGGTATGTGGCTCCAAGCCACAGCCACTGTCCTCAGCAGCTCGTGTTGAACAGTGATTTACACTCTCTGCCAACATCCCCCACAGTCTGCTCAGAAGACACCACACACCAAGACAAATCTCTGTCCCCAGGAAACCTACAGGCTGTGAGGGAGACAAACAACTTCATAAGCAATTTCTACACCCCGTGATAAGGGCCATGAAGTACCAAGGGAGGCCCAAGGACTAACACCCAGCTCCAGTCTGGGAGGATTCAGGGAAGCTTCATGATGGAAACAACATCCGACCAGAACCTGGAGGGTGCCCAGCTCTGCAATCAGCTAATATTTACTTCCACCTCCTGATCTCCCTTCACTGTCTTCCCTCACAGCTTGTCTCCTCACCTGTAGCACAAATTCCTCTCAAGGACTCCATCCCAGCATTCCCTGAAGTGCCTTGCCCAGCAACTACAGCCTGCTTTCCAAATGCCAGTATGACATTCTCTTCACTAGACGAGCCTGGCCAGGAAAACCTCTGTGGGCACTAGGCATCCTGCCAGGACCTCAGCCTGACCACCAGCATGTGCAGGAAGCCACCAGGCCCTGTCCAGGGAAGCAGGCTCTGTATAGCATCAACTGGAAAAACCAGTGTCTACAAGCTCTCCCAAGTCACCATGCCCGGGGTAGGTCCAACAATTTGAGACTCATCACAAAGTAGGTCATTTCCACCTGGAATCCCACCAGCCCCTTGTTCAGCATCTTCCTGTGCCAACCAGGGTCTCCTCCCTGCATTTGGCAGGCACACAATGATAATAGGTGCCCTGGCTGGAAAATTCCAGGGGGTTGTGCTCCTTCCTCTTCCCCGTGTCCCCAGCTCAATAGGAAAGCCCCACAGATTCTCCTGAAGTTTGTTCTCAAACAGTGTGCACCCTCCTGCCCGTTGTCACCACTGTCATCTGAATTCAGGCCTCCATCATCCGAATTCAGGCCTATGTCATCCCCACCATCATCTACTGGCTCCCCCTCCCTGCTCGATTGGCGACTATCGCTTCTGTGGTTTAATTGTGTCCGCAGTTTAAATCTTTAGCACCCACTCAAGCCCTTTCTAGTTGCACTTACTGTTTCTCCAAATGTGTCCCAACATTCGCCCCTCTGTGGTTCTGTTCCTATTAACCCCCAAACTGCCCTCCTCTCTGTGAGTGTTCCACGTGTCACATCAATGTCTATCAGAGGGAAGAGCACCCAGCCTTCAAGGCTCACTGCAAACCCTGTGTCTCTCCCCTGAAGTTATTCCTAAGGGTCCTAGCCGATAGGGAGCCTATGCTCTGAATCCTCCTGGTCTACTGTCTACACTTGTGCAACACTGGCCACATATGGGACCTCCTATCAGAGCTGCTCATGTTTCTGCCTAGATTCTGGTTATAATCCGAGGCAGCTAGCTGTCCTCATTGTTGCTCTATCTAAAGAAAGGCAAAGAGGGGTGGTGGCAGGAGTGAGACTTTGAAACTAGGCTTAGTGTGGGTTCTGATAGGGCCATAATATGCCCTGAGGTAAATTACTTAATCTCTCTGAGCTTCTGCTTCTCCTCTGCAAACAGACTTAACCTCGATCATACAAGCAGTCTGGGAGACTAGAGATAATATATGCAAACCACAGTGATTTACAATGACCGTAGCAATCAATCTGAAATACTTCTTGAGGTGACTACACAGAACAAATAAGTCAGAGTATTGCAGACTATAAAATTATCATGTCAATTTTTTTAAGATTTTATTTATTTATTTGTCAGAGAGAGAGAACATGAGCACGAGCACAAGCAAGGGGAGTAGCAAGCAGAGAGAGAAACAGGCTCCCTGCCAAGCAAGTAGCCCAGTGCAGGACTCAATCCGAGGACGTGCTTCATGACCTGAGCTGAGGGCAGAAGCTTAACCGACTAAGATAGCAAGGCAACCCTATTATCAATTTTTAATACGTGGAATTTGGATTATATTTCTGTTCTTACAATAGAACTAGTATAGACCTCAAAGATGCCCCTATTGATTATCAGCAAACACATTCTCCAATAACTAGGCACTCTGAATTTCAACCTATCTTGCTCAAAACTGTTAAAATGAATTTACTTAAAAACCAACCAATAGGGGCGCCTGGGTGGCTCAGTGGATTGAGCCGCTGCCTTCAGCTCGGGTCATGATCTCAGTGTCCTGGGATCGAGCCCCGCATCGGGCTCTCTGCTCGGTGGGGAGCCTGCTTCCCCTTCTCTCTCTGCCTAACTCTCTGCCTACTTGTGATCTCTCTCTGTCAAATAAATAAATAAATAAAATCTTTTAAAAAAAAAAAACAAAAACAAAAAACCAACCAATAAAATTGGTTGAATTCTATGCCCTATTTGAGGTTTTGATCCCTATGGCACCAAGCACTACTTTAACCTAAATCTCTACTTTTGGGACACCTGACTGGCTCAGTCCATTAAGAGTCTGTCTCCAGCTTGGATTGTGATCCCAGGGTCCTGGGATCCAGTCCTGCATCAGGCTCCCTGCTAAGCAGGGAGAGTGCTTCTCCCTCTGCCTGCCACTTCCCCTGCTTGTGCTCATTCTCTCTCTCTCTGACAAATAAATACATAAATCTTTTTTGTAAAATAAATATCTACTTTCATTTTTTCTCTGCTGTTTGTTTTTCTGGTTTTTTGCATCTTATACATGGAAAATTCCTGGAACCTGAGATATGCTACCAAAGGCATGGGCGAATAGGGCAGGGTGCCAACCTAAATCACAGCCTCCATCACAAACCAGCTAGGTAAATTTGCCTGCCCCATATTCACTCCTGGGGGCCCTGGAGCAAGGTTTCCTGACCATCAGTCTACTGGGGCCAAGCCCAAGAAAACAACATGCACAGCAGAGCTACTCACTCCGCAGCCACTAGAGGGTCCCACAGCATTAGGTAGGAAGCAAGGACACACCTTCTCCCTACTCAAATCGCTGAAGGCGCCTCTTGCGGCCCTTGCTTTCAGACCGGAAACAGGATTGCCAGGAAACCCCAGAGTTAGCTGCTGGCTGACGCTGTGGAAGTATCAGTTCTGACAAAGCAACCCACTCTTTTTCTTTTCTTTTCTTTTCTTTTCTTTTGCTTTCTTTTTTTAAGATTTAAGATTTATTTATTTATTTGAAAGAGACTGAGAACTCACGCGGGGAGGGGTAGGGAGAAGGACAGAGAAATTTTAGCAGACTTCTCAGCGGAGCTCTGAGCCTGAGGCCGGGCTCTATCTCACAACCTCTAGATCACATACGCCCACCCCCACCCCAGAGATCACTGACCTGAGCCAGCGGAAACTTGGTTTCCGACTGTGCCACCAGGAGCCCCCTCACTAAGCAGCCACTTTTTACAAAGGGTTTGACTCACGAGGGCCCCATAGGTCTGAGCCCTCCCCAGCCACATTCCAGTATCACCAATGAGCACAGTCTCTGTGGCTTAAACAACTTTTTTCCATACAGCCCGCAGATTTTTTGCCTGCTCTCAAGGGTTAATAAAGGAAAAGGAACCACATGTGAGGCTGGCAGATTACAGCCCACAAGAAGCAGCTCCTCCCCTGCAGAGTCTGCCCCCAGCACCAAGCATTCTTGGAGTTCAGACAAGCTGGTGTTCTATTACCTAACTCAAAGTGCACGGGTCTTTATTCTTCCTCTTTGCAAGAGACCAGGGAAATTGGGATCTCTGGTGATGAGAAAAATGGAGCTAAAGTTCCCAGATTTTTCTTTTTTAGCCACCTCAATCCATAACACAAATGGATTCACAAACTTTTTGGGGGGGGGGATTTATTTGAGAGAGAAAAGGGGGAGAGGTACAGAGGAGAAAGAGAGAGAATCTTTTTTTTTTTTTTAAAGATTTTATTTATTTATTTGTAAGAGAGAGAGTGAGAGCGAGCACAGGCAGACAGAGTGGAAGGCAGAGTCAGAGGGAGAAGCAGGCTCCTTAGGAGCCTGATGTGGGACTCGATCCCAGGACGCCGGGATCATGACCTGAGCCGAAGGCAGCCGTTCAACCAACTGAGCCACCCAGGCATCCCAAGAGAGAGAATCTTAAGCAGACTCTTCGCTGAGCCCAGAGCCTGACCTAGGGTTCAATCTCACCACCCTGAGCTCATGACCCTGAGATCACCACCTGAACCAAAACCAAGACTCAGAAGCCTAACCAACTGTGCCACACAGGTGCCCCAGATTCACAAACTTATAACAAATTTTCATTCAGGTTTTGATTATCTCTTTTGGAGCATTGCTAAGAGAGTAGAATATTCAGGAAAACATTTTTAAATAATTATAAGACCTGGGGCACCTAGGTGGCTAAGTGGATTAAGCATCTGCCTTTAACTCAGGTCATGATCTCGGGGTCTTGGGATGGAGCCCTTTGTCCAGCTCTCTGCTCTGCAAGGAGTCTGCTTCTCCCTCTCCCTCTGTGCTCACATATTCTCTCTCTCTCTCTCTCTTTTTCAAATAAATAAAATCTTTTTAAAAAATAGTAATAAGTATAAGACCTTGAGGGGTTGGTTTCTACCATTAGGATGACTTCACATAAATCACCTCATATAATTCCCATAATAATTACCCCCCCAGGATAGGAATTTAAGAAATTTTATAGATGAGGAAACAGAAAGCATAGAGACTTACCTGCCCATGGCACAAAGCAACCCAGCATAACCAGGATTCTATACAGGCTCATCCAGCCCAACCCACCAGCCACTTAATAATAATTATGGTTAATGTTAGTGTGGTACTTACTATAGGTCAGGCACTCAACTAAGCATTTGCAAGCATTTTTTCATTTATATTCATGACATCCCTGTGAGGCAGGTTCTAAGATCAAGTCCCTTCTCCAAATGAGAAAACTAAAGTTTGGAAAGGTTAGGTAACATGTGTGAGATCACATGGCTAAAGAGAGGCATAGAAACTAGGATTCACCTCAATTCTGTGCTCATAACCACCATGTTAAGACACAGCAGATTGTGCCTTCACCTCATGTCCTATCACTCTCCCCTCTGCTCCCCACCATGCTGCAAGCACACCCATGGCTTTTCAATTCCCCTGCCCACCTCCCAGTCTCTGCACTTGCTTTTCCCTCCACAGGGAAAGCTTCCTCCTAGCTCCTGTTCTATTTGCAACCCTAGTTCCTTCTCTTCCTCTATGTCTTCAGTATACTCTTCCATGACTTTTTTTTTTTTTTTTAAGATTTTATTTATTTGTCAGAGAGAGAGAGCAAGCAGGGGGAACTTCAGGAAGAGGGAGAAGCAGACTCTCCACTGAGCAAGGAGCCTGATGAGGGACTCCATCCCAGGGGCCTGGGATCATGACCTGAGCTGAAGCCAAACACTTAACCAAACTGAGCCACCCGGGTGTCCCTCTTCCCTGACTTTTTACCTAAAACATGTCCCCTTTAATCTTTCTCTCATTCAGACTCTTGTTTTTCCCATCATGTTCCTCATTACAACCTACCACAATTTTTATATTCGTTTAGTTTTCTCCTTTGCTTGTATTTTGTTTGTCTTTCCCACTAGAATGTAAGGCCTTGGAAATTTTTCTGTCTTGGTCATTGACATAGCCACAGTACCCAGACCATACCAGGTACCAGAAGGTGCTCAGTTAAAAGAAGAAGAGGTGGGGGGGGGGGGAGAAGAAGAAGGTGCTCAGTACATATCTGATTGAATATAACCATTATAATGTGCAGTTCAGCTATAGAGGAAGCATGTAGTTTCCAAACCCAAGCTAAGAGTTCGGTGTCGTTGTTGTTGTTGCTGTTTTTAAGATTTTATTTATTTGAGAGAGAGAGAAAGAAAGAAAGAAAGAGGCAGACAGAGGGGAGAAACAGATCCCCCCACTAAACAGGGAGCTCGACATTAGGGCTCAAACCCAGGACCTCGGGGATCACAACCTGAGCCACAGGCAGACATGTAATCATCTGAGTCACCCAGGTGCCCCAAGAGTTCAGTGTTTAAAGGAAGGGAGGGAGGACGACAGACAAGCTACAGTCTTTCAACTTTTGCTGCCCCAGGAGACAGGTTAGCAGAGCAAATACAGCCTCTATTCAACCCTCAGGGGCCCTGGAGCGAAGCCTGCTCAAAGGCATTTGCCCACAGAACAGCCATGCTTGACCACCCGAGAGGTTCTGTCTCACAGAGGGGGAACCACGCAGAAGCTAGATCCACTGTGCAGAACCTGCTGCCTGCTGGGCAGAGCTGGGTGCCTTCATGGTCACTCGCTGCTTCATTTTTTTTCTGTCAACACAGAAGATCAGTGTCTATCCCTATTTTGCCCAGAGGGAGACTCAAGTTCACAGTGGTGTGATGATCCAGAGCCTGGTGCTAGAAAGTGGGATAGCAGCTCACACTCCTTTAACATTCTTCAGCAACTCCCTGTTACCTTCAAAAACAAGCTCCAAACCCCTTAGAAGAGTATCTCAGGCACCCCAGGAAAGGCACCTCCTCTCAGGACTGGAGCAATTCCTAGGATAGTGAAAGACCCTAGAGGACCCGTACCCAAGGACGCACTCACAGACCACTGGATGCAATAAGCAAGAGGATTTTATTCGGGCATGCTCGGACTCCCAGGGACACTTGACCAGGATGGGTCAGTGCCTGAGAGCCCCGATCTGTTTCGGGAGTCCCTTAATATAGAATTTTACAGTCCATTACATCAGAGCCCTCACTTTTCTAGCCAGTAATTTCAAAGCATTACAGGAAGGCCTACACACAGGTAGCCAATCCTTTAAAACCAACCATACATTCTGGCCAGTCACCGTTCAGGTAGTGTACAGTAGAGGGTACGTGTTGAATTGCACGTTTCTAACCTTTATCTGTATACGTGCTGAACCGCACGTCTCCAGCTAGTGTACGTGCCGAACCGTACGTCTCCGGCCTTGGTACGGGAGGCAACCCTTATCAATTTTACTTAGTAGTAGGGGAAATTCTTAACAGGGGAAGGGTATAACTTTATTTGATTACACAGCGAACGAGGGTTTAAGCAATTTTTCATTTCTTAGCAAAGCATTAGAAGCATTATTATACAGAAGCCAGACACAGCTGGGTTAAACACAGATTTTTGCTATTCGTTATCCTGTTATGCTGCTTGCTGACTCCCTTATCTATGGTCAGCTGGCCACAGTTTCTTAGTTAGCATAAGCTGGTTATAAAAAGAATGTTAAAACTTATAGGCTATACTATAGTTCTGACCTGGGGTCCTTCAATAGAAGCACTCACTCCAGGATTCCATGCTCTAGCACATGCTTTTCCCTCCTGTCCGCACCCACACAATCTAAGCCCTACTTGTCCTTTAAGATTTCTGAGAGAAGGGACGCCTGGGTGGCTCAGTTGGTTAAGCAGCTGCCTTTGGCTCGGGTTGTGATCCCTGGGATCGAGTCCCACATCGGGCTCCTTGCTCGGCGGGGAGCCTGCTTCTCCCTCTGCCTCTGCCTGCCATTCTGTCTGCCTGTGCTCACTCTCTCCCCGTCTCTCTCTCTGATAAATAAATAAAATCTTAAAAAAAAAAAAAAGATTTCTGAGAGAAATCTATCCAAGCAAATAAACAGATGGGCAAAGGTATTTATTCAAAAATAGTCCTATTGTATATCATTATAATGTATGGCAGTTAAAAAAAAAAAAAACTGGTAACAACCTAAATGTTCAAAAAATATGGGAAAGGTTTAATAAACTGCTTTGCCCTATTTACAGTGTACCACACTTGGGGGGTTGTTGTTTTGTTTTGTTTTCTGGATTGCCATCAACCAGTCTAGACCAGACAACTGTAAATCTGTGCTTTTCAACTGAAGTACCACGGACTGCGGTGACTCCTTACCAGAGCTCCCTCACTGACAGGTCAAATTTTCTTTTGCTACAACTATGATTCGCAACAGTAACAGAGTTTCCCTGCAAACAGCTAGGCTGCACATAGTTTCTGTGAGCTACAGGCACAACTTGATGCACATGAAGAGACAAAAAATGTGTATGTTTTTGCCAGACCTGGGAGCACCATGCCTTCTGAGGACCCAAGAGATTCTCGGGGAGGAGAGCCAGTTCCATGAAAACACGCCACCATGCTGATGTGTGATCAGTTAACAGTGTAATTCTTCAACTCCCGACTTCATGAGCATGCTACCAAAATTTCTGGCACACAAAAGAATGCCATTCTATCTGTTAGGGTTATGTGGTAACAGGTAAACCCCCAAATTCCACAGTTTTCTTTCTCACCTACATAACTGTTCCAGTGAAGCTGGGCCTAGTTTGCAGGTGGTTTTCCTCCATTCAGTGATTCAGTAACTCAGGCTCCTTCCAACCCCCTAAAGCCTCGGCATCTAGCAAATGGGAAGAAAAAAATGTGATAAAGTAACCTCTTAACTAATTTCATCTGCAAGTGACACACATCACGGCCAGTTCCATTCAACAGGTGACTAATCAGAGTCCCACCTGAGTGCAACAGGTGCTGGGATCCCAATTCCTGGCTGAGCAGCCACAGCCAGCTGACGGGAAGAACACATTTCTAGTGAACAGGCCGCCCTCTGGGCTCTAACTACAAACCTCAAAAAGTTAAGAACGACCAAGTGACAGGTTTTGTTTCCACGCGGAGAAGAGGGACAACTCCCATTGCTGCCTCAGTGGTGGGACAATGCCCTCTGCTCCTAGCATTTAGTATACTAGAACATACCATAGACCTGGTGGAGAGCTTCACCATTGCCTTTGGTTCACTCCAGGGACCACACTGAGTCAGGCCTCTGTTCCCATTCCTTGGATGGCTGTTAATCTAAAAAATAAAACTGCCAGTTATTTTACCAGCAAATATGGGTTTATTTGGGCACAGCAGAGAATTACAAACTGGGACAAGCAAACGTAGGCAAGTCAGAAGAACAAAGGAGGACTGCTCTTTTATAGAGGAAATTGGAAGTTCACAGGCACTGTTACAAACATCAAGTCCATTCAAGTAAAGTGAGAATGTGAAGGGTAGTGGCTTTTCATTGGCTGGGTTGTGACAGTCTCTCATTGGCTGGATTGTGCTAGAAAGCCTTCTCCCTCCCTCCTGAATAGTAAAGTAGTATCCACCTGGAACGTCCCTCTCTTCCTGTTGGGTCTGCCTTTGATGAGTGCTGAGCATGAGAGCTCCCCCTGCTGGCTTCCTGACTCCATTTGAAACAAGATTTTCTTTGATTTTCACAGGGCCATTCTGTCTTTTCCATTCTGCGCAGCTCCCCTTCCCGCTGCTACTCTACCATCCTGGCTGAGCAGCTCTGGCTCAGGCGCTGCTGCCTGATCCCGTTGGTTGTCACTAGGGAAACTGAGCTTGCGTCACTGTATGCATATGGTTTACAAGGCCTAACTACTTTCTCAAGAAAGAACTGTTTGGGGGCACCTGGGTGACTCATTCGGTTGGTTGTGTATCTGCCTGAATTCAGCTCAGGTCATGATCACAGTGTCCTGTGATACAGCCCTGCCTCGGGCTTCCCACTCAGGGGGTAGCCTGCTTCCCCCCCTCCCTCCGCTCCTCACTCCCCCACCCCCACCGCATGTGTGTGCGCGCGTGCTCGCGCTCTCTCTCTCTCCCTCCATCAAATAAATAAAATATTTAGAAAGAAAAAAAAGAAAGAACTGCCTGGCACAACATCTTCTAGAGGGAGAATATAGGCATGGCAGACACTTGGGACTTTATGGACCTTCCAGTACAAAAACATAAGAAGCTGCACAAAGACAGAGATAGTGGCCATCCTGCTGACCATTTTCACCACTGCATTCTCAGCACTTCACAGGGTTTCAAAAACCCGGTTCCCTCCATCTTTGGAACCAAAGCTACTAGGAACTGGAAGGCCTCAGCTTCTGGCACCAGCAACCAGAAGAAGAGAGTAGAGAAGCTACAGTGTAGACGAATAGGGATTAAAAAAAAAAAAAAGAAAAAAGAATGAGTAAATGAATGAGCATGTTCTTGATAAATAATGACAGAAAATAGTAAAAAGAAAAAGAAGAGAGAAGGAAGGAAGGAAAATAAAGTATTATGAAACAAAAATAGAACACATAATTCTATAACAGTGTGATCACAATTTAGAAATCTCACATCAAAAGCAAAAAAAAAAAATTTTTTTTTACTTATTTTTGACAATTTTCAGTGCTTCCTATCCCCTCACTAAATTACTACCACCCAACCCACCAATGCAGATTTAACAGCACTGTCACAATGGCTACCCTTTGCCAGTTCAGGCTGATGTCTGACAACTCTTCAAGGAAAAGTGAATGTGCTCCACTGGGGTAGAGAAAGCTTCGGAGTTCTTTCTTCTTGCATCTGGAGCTTTTTCTTTGCCACCTACTTCTTTGTTGAATAAGTTTTATGTTTGGGGAGAAATAGGAGAGAGAGCCTGGATCCAGATCCATTGCCTTTTTTCTGAATTTACTTTAGGGACCAAATTTGAGAATTTGGGTTCAATTTTTTTTAAGTCCCCCTCCCTTCCTGCAAATCCCCAACTTAGAAATGTGTGTGTGTGTTTCTCCATTCTTGACTAAAACTTGGGGCCTGGGAAAAACTTAGAAAGTATATGGCAAAATTTTGAAGAATTCCCCCCTTGAACAGTCACCACCAGGGTTGCAGGAACCCAGTGTAAGTGAGAACTGAAATTCAAATTGAATTTTCCTAGCAAAAGCCAAGATGAGTCACATGGTAGCACTTGGAGGATTCCCCGAGTCTGTTCATTCCTTTAGGATCACTCACTCCTCTCCTCCCAGGACCTCCCCTGGGAACAAAGGAAAACCCAGGACTTGGGACTAGGCCCTTTTCCACCAACAGCTGCTAGTAGTTTGCATTTAACCCTAAACAGCAGATAAACGAAATGGGGGGAGGAGGAAAACACTGTGCATCCACTAGAAACCCTTGGGTTTTCTCTAAACTTCTTCCAGAAACTTCTTAAAGGGCTCCGAGAACCAAACAGGCAGATTACAGGACAAAAAGGAGGCTTAGAAACTTTGGTCTTAACAATGTCACCTACAACTGAAACTCAACTATACACCATGTGAAGCCATACACACTAAGGGGTCAATCCCTTGTCCAACAAGGGGCCTGTGTGGGAGCCGACAAGCCAAAAGCACCCTCCATCCCCCACTCTGCAGGGCAGGCGCCAAGCAGAGAACCGGCTTCTCTGCCAGATGTGGGCTGCCAGGGGCACAGGCCAAGGAGACCCTCCGGACTGCAGTCCTGGGCCTAATCTGCGAATAAAACGCCTTGGTTGTCGTTTGGGCTCCACGTGCCCCTCCCTCCCTGCGGAACCATCTAGAAACTAATTCCTAGACCTGTAGGTTACCGAAGAGCCGCCTACATCTGGTTCTGGGCCAGCGCACCCCACCCGCAGAACGGCTGGATTCTTTGATTTCCTCGCGCGCTCACTCTAAAACCAAACCCGAGAGGAAGGGCAAGGCCCAGGGTGGGGATGCCCTGAACTATCCGAGAGCCCTCGAGTAGGAAGAGACGTTCACAAAAATGCTCTCAGGCGAGGTGAGAGCGGGCGGAGTCCAGGGCGCGGCGGCACCGCCGGGAGGGCGTGTGCCTGCGCCGGGTTGGGGTTGGGGGGTAACAGGAAGAGGAGGGCGGGGTGAGGGGGCGGGGTGAAGGGGTGGGGTGAGCGCGCCCGGGGCACCGGCCCAGGCTCCTCCTGCCTCCCCCTCCCCCTTCCAACCCCCGCCCCTTACTAAGGCTCCCAGAGCGCCGCGTTCCGCTCACTGGCCGCGCGTCCCACCCAGCCAATCGTCCCTGCTGCGCCTCGGGCCAAGGTGAGTTCCGCCCGCCGCTCCCGGGCCGCCCCCAGCCCCGACCTGGCGCCCGGGGAAGCCCCCCGTCGGCTGTCGGGGCTCGCGCGGTGTTCCAGGCGCCGGCGGCTGCTAGCTGTCCACTTCTCAGCGCCCTGGGCGACACCCCGGCGAGGCGGGCAGCGCCCCTGCCCCGATCCTCACGGACTGGAGGAGGGGCGCCCGTCCTTTATTGCCGGACCGCGGTGTGGGCGCCCTGGGGCCTCTGCCCTCTCCTCCCTTTCCATTGCTCCTTACTGCCACTTTTCCACCAGTCTCCCGAGTTATCCGAAATCCCGCTTCTCGCCCCTTCTTGGCTGACATGTTTCTCTGTGGGCTCGAGCTGCAGGCTGACCTCTGGCCAGATGTGTGTGGCCTCCTCCTCTGAGCTACACGGACCGAGCTGGACAGGTTGGCAGCTTCCTAAAGGGCACTGCTCAGTCCCTCGCCCAGATGCTGCTGGTTGGGCTTCCTGTTGTTTGTGTGTAGGTCTATTTGTTTTCGTAACAAAGCTTGGCTAGCCGGCGGGTGGCGGAGAGGAGAATATAGGAAGGGATTTCCCTACTGAAAGGATTCCCTTCTTGCAATCCTCATTAAACAAGTGGAACTATAAAGAAGGGAAGAGTGGCCTTGATGAAAGACCTTCCAGCCCGGTGCATGAGCAGAGATAGACTTGCCCTTGGTACCGGGTCACAACTTGAGCTTTGCCAAAGGAATGCGGCTTCCTCCAGCCCTGAACACTGCTAACTGTCCATTAGACTCCACCTAATTGAAACCGGGACTCTGAAAGGTGGGTGGTTGGGGCTGGTGAGGAAAGCTAAGGAAAGCCCAGCAGCTACAAGCTAGGCAGAGCAGAGCCCTAGGCCAGACTCTGAAATACATCAAGTCCACCTCCCCTTCCCTCTCGAGGGGAGCTGGGAGCATCCTGCAGGGCTGGTGAGCACAAAGGGCTCCCAGATTCTCCTAGAGCAGGCCCGCGACTCAGCTGTGAGACCATGCGGGTGTGGCCCCAGTGGTTCCAGATAGTCTGTGCAGATGATTCGGACAGAACACTTCCCGAAGAAGGGGAACTGTGCCATCTCAGAGGGCATTTGCCAAGAGGAAGTGAGTCACACCAGGACTGGCCAGCTATCTGAAGGAGAGGTTTCTGGACTGAACTGTGGGTGAGGGCAGCAACTGGATTGGCAAGGCCAAGGTGAGACGCACCCCTGTTGGGTGATTGGCCGGCATGCCTGCTGGCAGCCTGCCCCAGCTTTACTTGTGAGGTAGCTCTTCCCATTAAGATGTTTTTAGCAGCGGCTGCAGGTTTCCACCCCCTAGCTCTGCAGCTTGAGTTTCAGACTGCTGCAGTGGCTCTTTATACCCTGCACTTCAGAGGAGACCAGGGTCAAAAAACACCCAGACAGTGATCTTTGCCTCCACCATGTTCCAGCAGATTGCAAAAGATAATACCAGAGGCTGGGGCAAAAATGAGTTCATATAACTCATGGGAAATTTCTTCATCAGCCTGGCCCCCACAGATTCCTAACCTGTTTCTATTTCTTGTCTCTCCCGGATGGCATATATGCCTTCCTTGACAGCCAGAAACTACTTTCTTCATCGTGGTCCTTGACCCATTTGAAGTTTCTTATTTCAGTCCTTCACGTTTTCTTGAGGATATTCTGGCCATAAAGTACGCTGATTTTTAGATGATGCTCTGCCCTGGCTTTTTTTGCAAACAATACAGGATGGGCCCTTTTCCTCCCAAGTCTGGCCTTTGACCAGCCCCTCAAGCAGCCGCCCCAGTGAAGTCAGCCCTTGGTCCTGGTGGAGCTAAGACTGGGTGCCTCCCTGCTTTCCAATGAGAGTTCCAAAAATGTGGCTTTTTTAGAGCACTGCCCACTTGGTTAAAGCACAATAGTTCAAAGTTGAGGGAAACAATGGAATCTTTTCAGGGTTTTGATGTGTAAGTTAGCACTCTGAGTGCTGGGAAAGCTGGAATGAAGGCTTAGCATCTTTCTTAAGCTTTTCATTTTCCTGAAGACTCAACAATTTAGGAATCTCATACCAAAAACAAAAAGAATGAATTTGCTTATTTTTTAACAATTTTCAGCACTTCCTACCCCTTCACTAAATAACTACCGTTCAGCCCACCAATGGTTTTTTTCTTTCATTTATTTATTTTCAGCATAACAGTATCATTATTTTTTCACCACACCCAGTGCTCCATGCAATCCGTGCCCTCTATAATACCCACCACCTGGTACCCCGACCTCCCCCCCCCCCGCGCCACTTCAAACCCCTCAGATTGGTTTTCAGAGTCCATAGTCTCTCATGGCTCACCTCCCCTTCCAATTTACCCCAACACCCTTCTCTCTAACTCCCCATGTCCTCCATGCTTTTTGTTATGCTCCACAAATAACCCACCAATGGTTTTAACAGCACTGTCACAATGGCTACCCTTTTCCAGTTCAGGCTGATGTCTGACAGATCTTCCAGGAAAAGTGAACATGCTTCACTGGGGTAGAGAAGGCTTCTTGAGTTCTTCTTGCATCTGGAGCTTTTTCTTCACTGCCCACATTTTTGATGAGGAAGTTTTATGTTTGAGGAGAGGCAGGAGAGAGAGCCTGGATCCAGATCCGTTGCCTCAACTCATTTTTTCTGAATTCTTTTTAGGGATCAAATTAAAAAATACCTCTGTGTTAAATTTAAAAAAAAAAAAAAAAAAAAAAAGGAAGAAAGAAAGAAAGAGCAAGCTTTCTTTTCTTTTCTTTTCAAAATCTCCAAGGCAGAAGGAAGGAAACCTCAAACACATTTTTTTAAATAACAGATGTTTGTTTTGACACATACCCTGCCAATTATTTTCTGGGTGGGCTGTAAGAAAACTAGGGTATGGACAAGACACAGAAGAGCAAAGTAAATCAGCTCTCTTGCTCTTTAGAAGTGTCCTTTTTGAAATTACGGTCTGGATCTGGGCATGGGTCCAGAGCAAACATTTGGGATCACTCAGGAATAGACACTTTTCTAAGGAGGCCTCATGCTCCCTGCTACTCCCAGGAGAACCAAAATGTACATTATTGTCACTCATTCTTACCACTCCATTGAGCAGGCTGTGGGAAGGCAGGCTGCTTAAGGAACCCACAATCTAGTGGGGAAAGAATCAGAAACACAATTAACTAGAATTCAGAATATATTTTTAAACAGTATGCCATTAGCTGGTGAACTCCCCAGTGGCAAGCACCAGGGAGAGAGAGAGAGAGAGAGTGTGTGTGTGTGTGTGAGTGTGCATACCAGCCTAATGTGCACAGCAGGTGCTCAGTGTAGGAGGACCAGAAATGGAAAATGTAATTACCACCACTGTGATTAAATTTGGGGAGTCCAGGGTTCTTTTCTGTAGAGAGAACTGCACAGAGAAAAACTAGAGTTCTGAGCCTCCATCGTAAAGACCTCTTACCCAGGCAAACAGGTAGGGAGGACACACAGACATCAGAATAAAATGACTCAATAAAAAAATGCAAGAACGATGAGGTAGTTACAGCCTGTGGAGTGCACAGTGTGAACCAAAACACAAGAAAACAGCAGGAGTGAGAAGAGAAAGAGAAGTCATGTTCAGGGTCTGGCCAGACCTGTTTAGCAGGACACATTTTTTTTTCCCTGCGCTCACGGAATGTGCTTTTGTCTGTATCCTACTATTCCAACATTCACAGGCAGCCCCTGTGGGCCGCTTCCCCACTTCACCCCAGCTTCACATCCTTCTGCCGAGCTCTGAACTACAAGGGTTTCAGTGCAAACCCGGGTGGTCACACGTGCACTTCAGGTCCTGCCAAGGGGCTTGTCTGATTGATTCATTCATTCATTTTGCAAACGCTTATCTTGCAGTTCATAGAACAGAATAATTCACAGTTCTTCCCCTGGAGGATCTTAAATCTGAGAGGGAGATAGGTGAAAGTTAAATGGATTGAGTGTTGCAGGTGCAGAACTAGGTTGTCCTGGGTACGCAGGATGCTGCCCCCTCTTAGCCCCAGTGAAAATGGAATGGAGTGTGTTGTGTGATTGGGGAGATGGAAGCGCCAGATTCAGG
Source organism: Mustela nigripes (assembly GCF_022355385.1). NCBI lineage: Eukaryota > Metazoa > Chordata > Mammalia > Carnivora > Mustelidae > Mustela > Mustela nigripes. The sequence continues at coordinate 106,988,757 of NC_081570.1, read as the reverse complement.
TCCCTGAACTTGCTCCTCTAGTACCAATGGTCAGCCCTGCAGCCTACCCCACCCAAGACAGGAGAGCTACTGACTCAGTGGGGCAGCAGCTGCATTGGGGAAGAAGAGCTCCGTGACTCATCCACTAGCTAAGAGAACAGTTCTAATCACAACTTTTGCCCCTTTTCCTTCATCTTACTTGAAAACCAATGCTCTGGCTCCTTCAAAACAATAATTTGCTTGTAGCCTTGCTCAGTACTCTGGGCACTGGTTCCTGATGAGACCGTGGGCATCTCCTCTGCTTATCAAAGCCATTCACCTCCATGAACTCAGATTCCTGGCTAGTCACTGTTCTGCGTTCTTATTTCAAAGGTCTACCTGACAAATAGGGAGTTGGCTGGCTGCTGTTCTTACTACCCATTTGTTAAATAAAACAGCGATGGGGAGGGGAAGATGAGGGACACGTGGCTTCAGAGAAGAAAGCTTCATAATGAATGTGGACAAGTAGGAGTGGGACTGGAGTCCTCTGAGACCTGAGCGTTCACTCGAGTTAGACTGGCCTCACTCTCTCAAAGAAGATATTCAAGGGTCGCCAAGATTTCCTGTTTACAACTTATATTCCTTAGAAGTTCCTAAATTAGTCTGTTCTCCCATTATAGGGGTCCTTTCTATGCCATGTCCCCTTTCTTCTCTGGCTTTGCAGTGCACCTTCCCTCTGCTCTGTGCAGAAGGTGAGCTGGGTGTCTGGTGACCAGTACCAATTTCGGCACCTTTGCTAATCGGTTATGAAGAACCCTGCTGCTCTGAGCTTAGACACAGAGGGTTGTTTTTTGGGGTTTTTTTGGTTTGGGTTTTTTTTTTTTTTTTTTGGTTTTGTTTTTTTTTTTAAATACCTCTGGTCACTGACTCCTTTTCTGAGTTATTTCAGACCTGGGTGGTATCCCACATCTTCCCTCCCCTGACTCGTTCAGCTCAGTTCTCTTAAATTGCTCAACTTCCAGAACAATCCAGGCAAGGGCAACTCCATCTAAGCACTGTGGGTTGCCATTGACAACCACTGGGGCTGTGTACGAAAGGAGGAAAAGGGTGTGGTTCCCCTGGAATTCATCTCACAGTGGACCTTGAAGCATTAATTTGCTGATCTTTCCAAGAGAACTGCCTTTTGGATGAATCACACCAGAGTCTGGCGTGTAGCATTCTCTAGAGTAGCACATTCTTTAGCATGCTGGTTCCTGCACTTATCTGGGGATTAAAGGGGTAGAATTTATAATTCAGAAGTATAATTGCTCAGTCCCCGTGGTCACCAACTAGCTCTGCCTTCTCCTCTGTAAAAAATAGCATTTAGAAATCTGTGTTGAACACAGATCCGTCAGCAGCAGGAACCAGACCAAAATCATGTTTCTGGTTTCTTTGGGCACTCTAGCCAGGGAAGGTGCCAGCCTCTCCATCAATCTGTACTCAAAACCTGTTCTTGTGCCGTGGGGTTTTGGGAGGCTTACTTATTTTTCTTTAAGATTTTACTTATTTGATAGAATGAGAAAGAGAGCACAAGTGAGGGGCGGCAGGGGAAGCAGCAGAGGGAGAGGGGGATGCAGACTCCCTGTTCAGCCGGGAGTCCAATGTGGGGTTCAATCCTAGGACCCCGGGATCATGACCTGAGCTGAAGGCAGACACTTAACTGCTTAACCAACTGAGCCACCCAGGCTCCCCTTTGGGGGCTTTTTCTTTTGTTGTTGTTGTTTGTTTTTGGAGTGGTATGCTGCAATCTCCATTCAGGTTCACCTGTTTCTGTCTCTCCACTAGTGTGATCTTAAGTGATGTTGGCCAAAACTACTCTGTTCTGACAAAACATTCCTTCCAATGAAGCCAAAATCCACTGAGTTTGTATTAAGCACCAGGCACTGGGTCTTGATGTGGCATATGCCCCCAGATCATTGTACCTGAACAGAATGATCTGACATGTTTCCTTTCCCTTCTTTTAAACACTTTCCAATGGAAAGGTTTTGCTTTCCCACTGTGCCCCAGAATCAGAGTGGTTCTTCTGTGCTTCCTGCCAAAAACTAGGTCCCCGAAGGAGTTGGGGATATACTGTTACTTGTTCCTTTTCAAGAAACTAGACAATGAGCTTTGAGTAGCTTTGAGAACCTGCATTTTACTACCAGAGATGCAAGCAATGTGTTGCAATGAATAACAAGTTCAGACCTTTAGTAAAGAATACACGCCCAGAAAACAAAATTTATTTGTAATCAGATTTGTATTTTTCTTTTTTCTTTTTTTTTCTTTTTTTTTTTTTTTTCTTTTAAGACAGAGAGAGAGCACATGCATGGCGTTGGGGGTTGGGGAAGGCACACTGCAGAGGGAGAGGGAGAGAGAATGTCAAGAAGACTCTGCACGGGGGGGTTCATTCGGTTAAGCATCTGCCTTTGGCTCAGGTCATGATCCCAACATACTGGGATCGAATTCTGCATTGAGCTTCCTGCTCAGTGGGGAGTCTGCTTCTCCCTCTCCCTCTGCTGCTCCCCCAGCTTGTGCCCTTTCTCCCTCTTTCTCTCTCTCAAATAAATAAATAAAATCTTTAAATTAAATACAATGAAGACTCCACACTGAGCAGGGCTTGATCTCATGACCCTGAGATCACAACCTGAGCCAAAACCAAGAGTCGGACACTCAGCCACCTGTGCCACCCAGGTGCCTTTTTAGCAGAATTCTAAACCTAGACTTAAACTGAATCAGGTTACCTAGTTAAGCTTGGAGCATTAACCAGGTTTGACTGTGTGGGTTGTTGGTATTCAGACGTATCTAAGAGTCAGTCTCATGTACCAGTGGCAAGAGAAAAAAGATGAAACCTCTGCTCTTTCAGTAGATGCTTTGTCTGTTAAAAATAGGAATTGCTTTTCCAGATGATTAGTTTTTATTCTTCATTAGGTGATTGATGCAGACTTAGTGGGCAACTAGACAAATTCCTCATTTAGAGCACCAATACCTGAGGGGCCCATTTCCATCAGCAGGAGGCCCAACACCTGAGGTGCATGGGGCCAGAAAGGGTCACATGGATGACCTAATCCTCTTCCTTCCAGTTACCCACAGAAGACTGGCAATACATGTGTTTTAAAAGCTCATGTAAACTCTTTCTTTACATCTTTTAAAAGGTTTCAACAGACCTCACCAAAATGCCATCTCAAATGGAACATGCCATGGAAACCATGATGTTCACATTTCACAAGTTTGCTGGTGAAAAAGGCTACTTAACAAAGGAGGACCTGCGAGTACTCATGGAAAAGGAGTTCCCTGGATTTTTGGAAGTAAGTCCTGAAAGGCCCAGAAAGAACCAGGCATGAACACCAGGACTTCTAGTCTTGGTTGCTGTTCCTTCCACTTCCTATCCCTTCCCTGCGGAGGCCCCTAGTAGAAAAGTGTCTTTGTTCCTTTGCTTATTAAACATTATTGAGGGCCTACGGTTTGTAAGATGTCATAGGGGAAGCAAAAGGTAGAGAAGACACACTCCCTGCCCTCAAGGAGCTTACAGTATGAAGGTGAAATAAGGCTGCACACACAGAACCACAAGATGTCCTTTGAGACAGAGACAGAGAAAAAGGGCCTCTCACCAGAGAGGCATCAAGCAGGAAGTGGCCACCTCAGGTCATAAACCTGGCATTGGAGATCCCACATTCTCTGTTCACATCCACTCTGAGCAATTCATGTCTCTTCTTAGATCCCTTCAGATAAAGGCTTTTTAAAAAATAAGTGTCCCGCTCTAATCTACAAAGGAATGGTGTCAAGCATCTGCTGAATGAGAGCCAAGTGTGACTCAGAGATCACTGCTTTCTGCACTGAAAATGCTCTGAGAACACAGCTTGAGTCCCACAGACAGAGGGGCCCATTAGGACTAGGAGAGGACTATGCCATCAGCTCAGACACCTCACTCAGGACATTAGGCCACAAGGCATAGTTGTCCTTTTACATCGTAGCCCCTTAAGACGTGGCTGTGGTGTTTAACCGAAGGGGAAACCTTGCTTGACAAAGTACTAGCATGAAATGCAAGCCCCTTTCTCCCTGCCACTCCTGTGGTCATTTGATAGGATCGTTACTGGGGCGCGTGGGTGGCTCCGTCAGTTAAGCAGCTGCCTTTGGCTCAGGTCATGGTCCCAGGGTCCTGGGATCGAGCTCCATGTTGAGCCCCATGTTGGGCTCTCTGCTCAGCGGCAGCCTGCTACTCCCTCTACCTCTGCCTGCCACTCCCACGCCCCCTGCTTATGCTCTCTCCCCCGCCCCCTCTCTCTGTCAAATAAATAAGTAAAATCTGAAAAAAAAAAAAAAAAAAAAAGAGGAAAGGATTGTTTCTGTGCTTGGGGTAGAAAACTGCATTAGCCTCTAACAGGTGAAGGGAGCTGATGGTAAAGTGCTGAGTCCTGCGTCTTGTCAGCCCGGTGGTGAGCACATGAGTCGAGCCCCTGCCTCCCGAACCCATAAACATGGAGTTTTACAGTACGCTCTGATTCACATGTTATCCACGCCAGTTAAGTAAGTGGATAGGCAGAGCCTGACAGCAGGCTCACAGCCACACGGGCCACGATGCTAGCCCAGAAGGCTGCAGAATATGCCGCCACTCTGCTTTCACAGCCCCAGACCATGAATTAGATCTGGCTTTGTCCTCACACTAGCCAGGTGGCATTGGCTTCCGGGCCTCAGTTCCGGCCCCATACATGAGAGGGCTGGACACAGTCACCTCCACACTTCCGCTCTCGGGGATCCTCCCAGGCAAGCATAAAATGCAGGGGCATGTGTTCCTTGTAAACCTGCCCATCACACAAAGGCATTCTCCGCATACTAACTCCTTGTTAATTGTGCTGTTGCATAAAATGAGAAGTGAAGATGAAAATCATGTGAGACCCAGACTCTCCATCTGAAGGCTTGGTGGCATAAGAAATGTAAAGGACGTACAGACTCCGGAGTACAGAACGTGGCTGTGCCATTTATTCCAGGCACAGGTCCTAATTCCGGACACACCCACACTTGCTGCACTGATGGAGTATTTTGTTTCTAGAGTTGACCTCTGTGTCATCCAAATTTCACTCCTGACCGCAGCCAGGAAGCTGGGGGTGAGGCCAGAATTAACTGAAACCCACCAGAAGCAGAGGCAGCCACACAGAGTGAGTCCTAGGTGACAGCTTAGGGTGGAGTTTACAGTCCTCGAATGGGAAATGTTGCTGCTTTAGCATAGGGGGTTTCTGGGTGCAGTGTGGAAACATCCAGCACTCCTAAGACATTGCGCATGAGTTTCCTCACTCATATGCATAATCCGTGGAAATGCAGAGACTTCCCCTGAACACCTTTACACCTCCAGAGGGCCTCATTTCCGTCACTGGTTGATGGTCTGGCCCCTGGAAGAGCAGCCACACTACCACGTCTAACCATCCTCACCATCCTCACGAGGAGAAGGAGAGATCTGAAACTTACTGCCTAAATTATCTTACAAGATCTTTTCTTAAGGAGATTCCTTTTTCAAGGATTTGGCCACACTGTCAGAAACAAACACTTGTTAAGAGGATGTAGGCTGGGGCACCTGGATGGGTCAGTTGTTAAGCGTCTGCCTTCAGCTCAAGTCATGATCCCAGGGTCCTGGGGTCGAGACCCGCGTCCAGCTCCCTGCTTCGAGGGAAGCCTGCTTCTCCCTCTCCCACTCCCCCTACTTGTGTTCCCTATCTCGCTGTGTCTCTCTCTGTCAAATAAATAAACGAAATCATAAAAAAAAAAATTGTAAAGAGAATGTAGGCTGACACGCTGCAAAAAAAAAATGGGAACTTTAGGGTGGTTCTCAGGCAGAATCCTGTGATCTTGAAAATTGTGGAATTGGCTGAGGTAGAAGGAGAGCAGATCAGAAGGTCATGCCAAGTTCACAGCGGTATGTATATGCAGTGGACTAAGAATTAGGAGGCCTGGTCTAGCTTCTCTGACATGAATCTCCTCTTCCTAGAAATAGGCAATTCCTAATATCTCTATAGTTCTATGAAAAGAGACCATGAAAACTTCTTTCCTAGCTTATGAATTGAATATGATTTTACTGAAATGCTCCCTCAAGGCAGAAAAATACATTTAGGTGACCTCCAAAAATCACTTACAACCTAAAACAAGAGTTCAGATAATTGGAAGATTATATTAATTAATGGTTCTCAGCAGAGCAAATCAGAGAAGGTTGGCACAGTAACCACTGACCAATATTTCTTGCCTTTGTTCTTTTTTTCAGAATCAGAAAGACCCTCTGGTCGTGGACAAAATAATGAAGGACCTCGACCAGTGCCGAGATGGCAAAGTGGGCTTCCAGAGCTTCTTCTCGCTAATCGCAGGGCTCACCATTGCATGCAATAACTATTTTGTAGTACACATGAAGCAGAAGGGAAAGAAATAGGCGATATTGAGCACCACTCCTACCCAATGAGAGTTCTTCCGAAGGGTCTCTTAAGGAATCTGTCACACAGCTTCCCTCTGTATAAAGGATTCCATTGGCAGTTGGGGACCCTCAGAAAATTTACAAATAAAATCCAACCCCCATTTGAGAAGCAGAGAAAGAAAAGTCAGATAAGCTTTTGATTTTTATATTGTTTGCATCCTCTTGCCCTCAATAAACAAATTCCTTTTTTAGTTCCTCACTTGAGATGGATGGTTGTTCCTTCTTCAGAAATGCTTGGTCCCTGCTTCATTCCTGAAGAGCCTGCATGTCCTTGGGCAGCCTGCTTACTGCAGAGTGGGCAAAGTGGGAAAGCTGTCTCAGTTTAGCCTTAGGTCAGACTTCTCTGACTGATCTGCCCTTGGAGCTGTGTCTAGCTGAAGGACCAAAACTTCAAGGATTGAGAGAAGGCACTTCCAGAATATATCCTAATTTTATCATTGCTGAGCACCTTCTTGTCTAGTTAAGTCAGAGCCTTTCCAACAAGCACTTTGAATGTCTGAGATGTCAGAGTCCAATTTTCATTGTGGAGTTTCAGCAGTCTTGGGTAAAAATAAGCCTGTAAGACAACCGATCAAAAAACAGAGTCTGGTGTGATGCTTCAGTAACAACACACTAACATATGTTGAGTTGTCACGGGATGTGTCCTGATTAGATTGTGATGGCAGGAAACAGGCCAGCACAACTTACAGAATGGGGTAGTCTTTTCTGCTGAAAATGAAGTGCTGGTACCAATGTCCTAAAAAGCAGCCAAATGCTTCTCCCAGCCCTGTCTGCCTACTGCAGGCTCCGGCATATGTGCATTGTGTGCTATATGCTTACTGATAACAATGCCCTGTTTTTATGGAGAGACGATGTATGAATTGGTATATGAAATTGCTCCAGTTAAATAGGTTGGTGAAGATGGAAACATTTGTTCTAACGACTGGACACTTCAACAAAATTCTGGGGAAAAGCTCAGTATAAGGTCATCCATCCTCACAAGGAAAAATATGCAAAAGAGAACAGGGTAGTCCAAAACTAGCTTTGGGAAAAGGAAATCTGTAATCAAAGACACAATTCTACCATTTTATTTTGTCTCAACCGAGAAATGAGCAAGCTAAGATAACACAGCTTTGCAGCGATGGGATTAGATCAGGTTTACAAAGAGGGATTTATTACAAGGTATTAGAGGAAGGGTTGGCTAGCTGTAGAAACTGAGCCCAGGAATGTCATGTCACAGAACTGGGTCACTAAGGGGCCTGGACTGGGAAGCCCTTGCTACAGCGGGCAGCTCCAGAACGACGCCACCCAGATACCCATTTCCCTGCCTCTTCCCACACAGGACTTGGCTCCCACCTGAGACTCAAGGAAGTATATCTAATGAGCAGAACTGCAATCCCATCAGAGCCTTAACTTCCAGGGAGTCGGGGAAGTAAGAGTTTCACATGTTCCAACCTCTGCACATTAGGAGTTGACCCATCCACCGTGTCTGCAACAATGATGATTATTTAAAAAAAAGGGGGGGGGGGGGGGGGCCGCCTGGTGGCTCAGTGGGTTAAGCCTCTGCCTTCGGCTCAGGTCATGATCTCAGGGTCCTGGGATCGAGTCCTGTATCAGGTTCTCTGCTCAGCAGGGAGCCTGCTTTCTCCTTTCTCTCTCTTTCTGCCTGCTTCTCTGTCTACTTGTGATCTCTCTCTGTCAAATAAATAAATAAAATCTTAAAAAAAAAAAAAAAAGAAAAGAAAAGAAGAAAAATCTCAGTATTAAAAAAAAAGATTTTATTGATTTTTTTAAAGAGAGAGAGAGTGCATGTACATGAGCAGGGAGGCTGGGCTAGGGAAAAGCTGGCTCCCCACCCAGGACCCAGGGATTGATCCTCACCTGAGCCAAAGGCAGACGCTGCACCGACTGAGCCACCCAGGCACCCCAACCACAGTGATGATTCTTAATTCTAAGGGGACTCTTCCAGCCTGTAAGTTAAAGACACCATGGCTCTAAGGAAGAAGGCTCCAAGAGATAACCTCTGACAGCTACAGGGAATGGAGAAGAAACTGACCCTTCACAAGCCAGCAAAATCTAGGTCTACAGGAATGTGTATCAACCCAGTAGTACCCCCTCAGTTTACACCTCCTGCCTCCTGGGACAAATGTAATTGTTGAGTATTACAAAATTGGTGTTCAATTGGCAACTGGACAAGTGAAATTGTAACACGAGGGTGTTACTGTGGGCTCAGATGTCCCCAAATCCTCAGCAAACTTTCACACTCTAAATCTCTACCTGAAAACAGAAAGAGAACTAGCCCAGGAAAGATTCTGGGGTTAGGGCAGAGAAGTTTATATTCATGTTCACAGTGGGTATGTAGATCCCCCCAAATTCTAAAGAAATGTGTTATTCCTAGAAGATGACCCCAGACACTGGCGTTCAGAATAGTCCCCACTGCCAGGGAAGCCTCTGGGTGTGTGTGCATGTTGGAGCTGGCAGGGGAAGGGAGAATAGCACACTTCCCTTATGTTAACCCCATTGCTCGAAACATAGAGTTTTGAGCTAGTACAATAAAAATAAAAATGGTATTTATGGTTCAAAACCCTACATGACTCTCCATGCCAACCTAAACAATGGATCCTGCAATCTGACCTACCAAAACGGCCATCTAGGCTTCTAGAGTCGCTGCCTAATGGCTCCCAGAGGGCAAAGCTGTGATTATGCCAACAGCTATCAAGAAGAACTTCTGGAAAATTCCACTCATTCTGCTACAGGGCTGAGTTGTAAAAGCAGATCCCGCCCCCCTCCACACCCAGTTCTGAAGGAAGAATGGATGGCAGCATGGAAATGCTGCAGAGCTGACCCTAAAACACACCTTTTCTCTCTTGGACCCCACGCCCTTGTCCAGGTTCCCTAAACATGAGCCAATTACCTGTGATTTAATATTTTTCTATTCAAATGTTTTAATATTTAAAATGTAATAAATTATCATTTTGATATTTAAATAAAATATCTAAAAATATTTCCTATTTTCCATTCTAAATCATCTCCATGAGAGAACAAGGGCAAGTATATAAACCTCTTTCTCAATCTGACCACTTGAGAGTGATTGTTCAGGTGCCTTCTCCAGCTCTTAACCTCAGAGGGATAGTTGTGAAGAGGAATTCATTCATCTAGCAATCATTTACAAAGGCTATCTATGGGAATGACTCTCAGCAAAGTTCTGTGGTGGTTGTAAAGAGGCAAATGTCCACAGCACCTGCTCAAGATTAGAATCTGGTTGAAAGATAATATACAAAGCAGACAAAAAAAATTAAATAACAACACAACAGAACATTGGCAAGAGTGATTTATGATGGGCACTCTTGGTCACTGTTAATATGAAAGTAATTTCTACAGCCTTTGGGGGAGGCACATTTGGCAGTGTGCACCAGCACCCTTCAACGCTTTGCTCTTGACCTAACGTCTCTATCCCGGGAGAATTTATCCTAACAAAGTAACAAAAGATCATTACAAAGATTCGTATACAAAGATATTTATTTGATGCATCCATTTTTAGAGTAGCTAAAACCTGGGGACATCTGGGTGGCTCAGTCGTTTAGCATCTCCCTTCAGTTCCCTGGAATCAAGCCCCATATCGGGCTCCCTACTCAGCAGGAAGCCTGCTTCTCCCTCTCCCCTCTCTCATTGTGTCTCTCTGTGTCAAATAAATAAAATCCTTAAACAAACAAACAAACAAAAAAGAGTAGCTAAAACCTGAATACAACTTTAAGGTCCAACAATAGGATTAAATAAATTGAGTATAGGGACACCTGGGTGCCTCGGGCAGTTAGGCGTCTGCCTTTGGTTATGATCCCAGGACCCTGGGATCAAGTCCTTGCTTCTCCCCCTGCCTACCACTCTCCCCGCTCATGAGCTCTCTCTCTCTCTGACAAATAAATAAATACTTTTTGAAATAATAATATATAAACATATATATGTATTTTTAAATATTTTAGTTTTTTGACAGAAAGAGAGTGCACAAGCAGGGGGAGCAGCAGGCAGAAGGAGAGGGAGAAGCAGGCTCCCCACTGAGCAAAGAACCTGAAGCGGGGCTTGATCCCAGAACCCCAGGATCATGACCTGAGCTAAAGGCAGACACTCAACCAATTAAGCCACACAGGCGCCCTGGGATTCCTTTCTTTTTAAAATATGTGTGTCTGCACATGCATAAAAGACTAAAGGATATACATCCAGCTGTGTTTTAGTTTCTAAGGTAGGAGTTACTGGCTGGGGAAACTGTTGTCTCCAGGAAGAAGTTGATGAGATTATTTTAATTTCCTTTCTATACACTGCTATGTCATCTAAATTTTCTACAACGATTCTACTTTTAGAATCTGGAAAACAAAATTCTAGTGTTTTTTAAAAGAATGTGTGTATTTATTGAGGATCTATGAAGATCTGTATGAGATACCTCTTAAGAACTATCTTATTTAGCCCTTACAATAACCTTGTTAAGGTTTTATAACACCCATTTTACAGATGACAAAACCAAGACTCTAGTAACTATCCCAAAGCCCCATAGTAAGTGGCAATATCAAGATGTGAACTTAGAGGCTGCGTTTCTTTCTTCCTATTCTGCAGTTGTCTCAAGGTGCTATTTGCATAAATTAAGTATCAAATATATTACACCATCAAAAGAGTGAGTGATCATCGTGGGTGGGGCAAGACTAGGCAGAAAAGATTACAGGGTAATCTAGTCTTTAAAGATTAGAGGAAATTCAGATAATATTAATATAGCTAATAATTATATAATTATATAATATAGCTATATAATTAATATAGCTAATATTAATTGAGCTTTTACTATGTTCTAGTGCATTACAAATATTAAGTCATTTGCTCCTCCCAACAACCAGTGAGGTAGGTACTGTTGGTTTCCACTTTGCAGGTGATTTGACCAAGATATGGAGCTAATAAGTGGCGGAGGCAGAATTTGAACCTAAACCATCTATGGTTTTAGCCACTCTTCCCTGCGGCCTTCCTGGACGTAGTAATGAGGGTACGGAGGAATGTCCAGGACACAGAGTCCTGGGAAGGTTAGAATGGAGTGTATTCATGTGAGAAAGGACATGAAGGTGAGACATGAAAGGTAAGTGATAAGTGAATGACAACTGGGAAATCGTAAATGATGTGTGAGCACTGATAGGGGAGGTCATTGGATTAAAAACACTACAAATCTAGGGTCTGGCTTATCGCTGCTCCTATAGGAGCCAGACCCTATTATCTAATAGGCAGTGATCGACAGTAAATATGTTCCTGTAGGGGTGTTAGGTGGCTCAGTCAGTTATGCGTCTGGCTTTGGCTCAGGTCATGATCTCAGAGTCCTGGGATCGAGCCCCGCATCGAGTGCCCAGTTCAGAGACATCCTCCTTCTCCCTCTCCCTCTGCTCTTCCTCCCTATTTGTGCTCTCTCTCCTACTCTCTCTCTCTGTCAAATAAATAAATAACCAAAAATAAACAAATAAAAAAACAAATAAATAAATTCTTGTGAATGTGCTTCTCACTTTCCTCTAGCACTCACATCCCCATCACACTCCAGCATACAAAACATAAATCTATTTTATTTTATTTTATATCTATCTTTCTAAGAAGCATGGAGAACAGGGAAGAAAGAAAAACACTGATCTCTGGCAAGTCAACCCAAAATGAAGAGAGGGAGAAAATCAAGATGACAGGGCCACAGGGTCTGGACGAGGAAGATGCCTCCACGGAACACTAATCCTCATGTCCTACCGAGATTCCCACTTACCTGAAAAATGATATATTCACTCTGACTGAAGCTACCCTGTATATTTTTTACTGCATGAAAGTGGGCAAAGTCTGGAAGCAGTTATGTAAAAGTAAAAACGGTAATATCATTAATGTTTTCTTTAATGACGTTATATAATTTTTCCAGTAAGATTGACCAGAGGAGGAAGAATCATTTCAGTTAGCTCTCTGGACCACAGAACTTGTAGTGCATAATGCGAAAATCCTACCATGTTACCCAAGCAGCTAATCCATGAGCAGCCCCTGCATTGTGGCTTCTTCCTGCAAAGGCTCAACCTGTTCCCATCAACCTCTTCAGGCATATCCATCAAGGCTCTGGAGCAGTAACAGCACTTAGCCTCAAGCCTGTTTTTCTAGAAGGAGGAGGAGGAGGATTCAGCATTGGTGTCTGTAGAGGACTCTGTTCTACCCTACATCCATTCGGGGTGAGTCAACGCACAAAAGGTTTCTTGGCTTTCTTTCAAATTTTACAACCTATGAGATAGATAACAATGTGATGAACAAAGGCAAAAGGAAAAAAAAAAAATTGAGCTTTCTTATAACTGACAGTCTATTGACAAGTACTTGAGACAGAGTGACCTTCCTCTAGAAACTCAACTGCCTCGATGTTAATACTTTGCTAGAAGTAAAAGGCAACGTTAGCTTGACATGAGCCTGACCTCCAAGATCCTATAAGTCTCCTTTAACACATAAAATCCCTTTGGATTTTAATCCTTTATCTCTACCTACCCCCTACCCAGGATATATGTTATCTGTCATCCCCTAAGCATATAGCCCACCAGTACACATCTATAGGGTCCCATAACTAAGGTTTTACTAGACAGTAGTAAATGACTTCATCCTAACAGCTGCTAGCCCCTCAAGGTCTTGCTTCCAAATTCCTTAGAGACTTTGGCTATCCCTAATCCCTCCCACCTCAGAATATACAATCAGCTGCTCCTCATGAGCCCAGTGCAGCTCTTTCTGCCTGTGGGTCCTGTCCCTGTGTTTCAATAAAATCACTTTTTGCACTGAAGATGCCTCAAGAATTCTTTCTTGACCATTTGCTTCCAGACCCCAACATTTCCACTTTACAGGTGATTTCCTGTAATGAAATTTCCATTCAACAATGTGACTGCAAGCAGCACAGGAGTAGCGAATGACACAGAAAATGTGATCACTGGCCTGCATGGAGTCTGCAGGACAAGAGCTGCGCATATCAACAACACGTAGGTGACAGCAGGTAAGACAATGACGAAGTCTGAGTGCTGAGTGGTGGATGCCACCACCATTGCTGAGAGACCACAGTTTTGTGGAGAGAGGAGTCGGTAGAAAAGAACGGAGGGGAAGATCCACTTTGGGCAGGGCAGGGTGGGAAGAGCAGAGAGGAACAGAAAACACAGAGAAGGCAAGAATGAGCAGAGAAAGGCGGGGCCTGGCTGGGATGGGTGTGCTGTCAGATGCTGGAACGTGGGGGAGAGGGAGGACCGCATCACACCTGGCGGGGGGAAAGCATATAGGTTTGACAAGGAAGTGATTTTTCAGCATAATTAATGTGACACAAATGACAGAGACACTAGAAAGAAGTCTGCCAATTAGGAGTCTGCTACTCAGGGGCACGTGGGTGTCTCAGTTGGTTAAGCGTCTGCCTTCAGCGAAGGTCATGATCTCAGGATCCTGGGATCAAGGCCCACATGGGGCTGTCTGTTCCGCGGGAAGCCTGCTTCTCCCTCTTCTTCCTGCAGCTCACCCTGCTTGTGCTCTCTCTCTCTATCTCTCAAATAAATAAATAAAAATCTTAAAAAAAAAAAAAATAGCCTGCTGCTCACTGGGCAGTCATGAAAAACAGCTGATCTCAATATGCTGATCTGTAATGATAAGGAGACATAATGTTAGAGCAAGTACAGGAGAGCGTTCATCTGTATCTGTCTCTCTGTTAGTATGTCCATTAAACCACCATGTGGGGGGTAATGATAGTGGCGAATACCTGCCCATAATCACTTAAATAGATAAGAAACTGATAAAACCAGATGCTTCCCAGAAAAAAAAACAGGATGGCGGGGCAGGGTGGGGTGAGGGGAGCAGGAAATGGGAAGGAGAATATTTATGTGTCTCCTTTCATACCATTAGGATCTGAATTCATATACAAAATGAATCCATGTACAAAAGATTTAATAAAGTTTTACTTTAAAAAATAATTCAGGGACACCTGGGTGGCTCGGTTGGTTGGGCAACTGCCTTCAGCTCAGGTCATAATCCTGGAGTCCCGGGATCAAGTCGCGCATTGGGCTCCCTGCTCTGTGGGGTCTGCTTCTCCCTCTGACCTCTCTCCTCTCATGCCCTCTCTCTTTCTCTCTTTGTCTCTCAAATAAATAAATAAAATCTCTAAAAATAATAATAATTCATTGCTTTTTAAGAACTATCTTGTCTTTAATTAATATGTATTGTTTCAATAATTACATCACAATGTAGGTTTTTTCTAAGATTTTAACTGCACGTTGTAATAAGCCGAGTAAGAGAAGTGAGGTTTGGATGAGTACAGGAGGTAGGAAGGTAAGCATAGGGTGGAGCAAAATACCCCAGCCCCAGGTCCCTGAGCCTGTGCTTCTCCCACTGTGGCTTTTAGGGGGTGAGGTGAGGAGCAGTGACAGAGCCTACAGGTTACAGCATAAGTAGGAACACCCACTTTACTTGGTAATGTCCTCTCGAACAGTTTTCTATTAAAACAATCAGATCTTCAATACAAAACAGAAGACCTCAAAGAAAATTGAGGGTATTGCTTTTGGCTGCATTTTTTGGACACACCCCACTCCCCCCAACATGCACACACGCGTACACGTGTTCACTTTCCTCCACAGCAAGCTGCACTGTGAGGGACCCAGTTGAGAAGCCTGCTTTAAGCAATGGGGCTCATCCCATGCCACACAAATAGCCCCATGTGGTAAGTGCCCAACATCCTCCTCACACCCCCACCCTTGGACTCCCACCATTTACCCTGCCTTTGGGGCTGACTCTCATGGCAGCCCCCATCCTGCCGGCATCTGATCACACTCCTATTTAGGGCCCTATTTCACCTTTAGTACCTGAAGCACACCCACAGTTTACCTGTGATGACCCTGACTTCTCTCCTTCACACAGAATCTTCCTAACCTATGCTTTCTCAGACCACCCTGGGAAATCTAGAACCTTTTACACTACTGCAGCCTTCTGAAGAACAGCACTCCCCACAGGCATTCTCAGGTCTCAAAATGAGGGGCCAGGGGGCGCCTGGGTGGCTCAGTGGGTTAAGCCGCTGCCTTCGGCTCAGGTCATGATCTCAGGGTCCTGGGATCGAGTCCCGCATCGGGCTCTCTGCTCGGCAGGGAGCCTGCTTCCTCCTCTCTCTCTCTGCTCGCCTCTCTGCCTACTTGTGATCTCTCTCTCTGTCAAATAAATAAATAAATAATCTTAAAAAAAAAAAAATGAGGGGCCAGGACACAAAAACAGTTTCTTAAAAATGTAATAGGACTCAATGACTGATTAAAAATGGATGGAAAATAGGGGTGCTTGAGTGTCTCAGTCATTGAGTATCTGCCTTCAGCTCAGGTCATGATCTTAGGGTTCTGGGATCGAGCCCCGCATTGGGCTCCCTCCTCTGCGGGAAGCCTGTTTCTCCCTCTCCTACTCCCCCTGCTTGTGTTTCCTCTCTCGCTGTGTCTCTCTCTGTCAAACAAATACATTAAAAATCTTTTCTAAAATGGATGGGAAAAAGAAGTATTAGAAGCACCTTCAAAATCTATGCAAGAATATCAAAATCTAACGCCTAGGGCTGGGGGCCAGAATGACAGACTTCCAAAAGAAGACCACCTGTAATGAATCATTCTATACAAGGATTTGTCTAAGTCAGACCCTAACTTGGCCATGACATTATCCCGTAGTCTTTGCACATTCCCGCTGGGAGCTGCCAGCAACACTGCAAGTCAGGCATGTGACCTCCCCTGGCCCTGGCTTCTTATCCCCACTTCTCTGGCCTCCGACTCCCAGTCTGGTCACTTCTAGCTTCTCAGCGCTAACTGCTGTCACAGTGGGTCAGGCAGAGGGAGGGTCAAAGGAGCCACCTGAGTGGACACTAACAGATCCACTGACATCAGGGAAGTCTACAAGAGGGGTCTGCCGAGCACCAGGATGGGGACACTTGGAGGTAACTGGTGCAATAGGGGAAGTGGGGCTCTGGAGTCAAGTAAACCTATGCTCAAATCCTACTGGTTATTGTCAACTTCACGATGTATTGATAAGAATGGGTAACATCTATTACCCATTGTCTATTGTGCTGTGTTCCTGCCGAGCACATTTTTTATTTTGTTTTTAAGATTTATTTATTTATTTGAAAGAGAGAGAGAGAGAACACACAGATGGAGAAGGAGAAGGAGAAGCAGAGTCCCCACTGAGCAGGGAGCCGGATGTGTGGCTCGATTCCAGGACCCTGGGATCATGACCCGAGCTGAAGACAGATGCTTAACCAACTAAGCACCCGGGGGGCCCCTCTTTGTCTTATTTAATCCTCATAGAGATTCTTTGAGTTATGTACAGTGTCCCTGCATTATACACAACGAAACCAAATGGGTAGAGAAGGAAAGTAATTTGTCCAAGGTCATACAACTTTTTTTTTTTTAAGATTTTATTTATTTATTTGACAGAGACCACAAGTAGGCAGAGAGGCAGGCAGAGAGAGAGAGCAAGGGAAGCAGGCTCCCCGCTGAGCAGAAAGCCCAATGTGGGGCTCAATCCCAGGACCCCGAGATCATGACCCGAGCCAAAGGCAGAGGCTTTAACCCACTGAGCCACCCAGGCGCCCCAAGGTCATACAACTTTAAGTGATAGAGCTGTGAGTCACATCCAGGTCAGACTCCAAAGTCTATGCCTCTAGTCAAATAACTAAACTGGGTAAAGAGGGAAGAAGTCAGAAAATCAGCTGTGAGAACCCAGTCTAGTTATTGTCCTCATTAGAGAGCAATAGTCCCTTCCTGTGAGGCAATAGCCCAAAATCAGGAGCCAGAGTTTCTGGGCTCTAATCCCAGCTTTGCTACTTAAAGGTTGTGTGACCTTGAATACGTTTGTGCCGCTCGGTGCCTCAGTTACTCCTATGTAAAATGGAGACAGTAATAGAACCTATCTCACAGATTGCCCTGGGATTAATTTATTGCATCTACAACACCTGAAACAATACTTGGTATACGGTTGGCACTTATAATTCATCCCCAGCCAGAAGGTCTTTCCCTACTCCGACTCCTCAAGCTACATATAGCAAAGCTTTGTTGAAAGAGCAAGAGCTTTGGAGTCAGAAAGACTTGGGTTCAGATTCTTCCTTTGCCATCTACTCTGTGGCCTTGGGCAAGCTACCTGACCTCTCTGAGCCTCAGTTCCCTCATCTACAACACAGACAAATTGTACCCATGTGGTGGTAATTGTTGGGAAAGAATGACTAAGTTATACAAGATACACATGTTAGGGCTTCTCAGCCACACAAAGAGCCAGAGCAAGGTTGTTTATTCTAGCAAAGTCTTATTCAGGAAGAAAAGTCAGACCTTTGGTATGGAGTTGGTCAAACATTAATTAAAGACTGCCTCTCTGGCTAGAGCTCTACCAAATGGCACTGCATGTTTGCGGCAGTAAAACTCTTCGTATCCTGGGTTATCAAGGCATAAAACAAGGACACAACTAGATTTCAGTCATTTTCAGGGCATTTCCTATGAGGCACTTAAGCTTTTAAAATATCAGAGGCGAATGAATATCACAGTTGCGATTCAAAGCAACCTTGGGATGGGAAAACCTAGGTTCTCCGCTGTGACTCTAGACAGATTACCTGACTTTTCCAGGCTTCTGTTACATCACTTGAAAACTGGGGAGGGCACCTGGGTGGCTCAGTGGTTTAGGCTGCTGCCTTCAGCTCAGGTCATGATCTCAGGGTCCTGGCATCGAGTCCTGCATCGGGCTTTCTGCTCAGCAGGGAGCCTGCTTCTCTCTCTCTCTCTCTCTCTCTCTCTCTGCCTGCCTCTCTGCCTACTTGTGATCTCTCTGTCAAATAAATAAAATCTTTAAAAAAAAAAATGGGGGAGAACGACATCTAGCCCCAGAGTTTTGTAAAGATTAAGACATAATATACAACCTACAGCATTCTTTCCTGCTTGTTTCTTGTCAAAATGGGCTAGACATCTCTCTTGCCTTCTAAGGTTAATCCCTCCTCCTGTGCTCTGGTTCTCACCTCCTCCCTGCCTTCTAAGAGATTTCCCTCCAGCAGTTACCTACCCTCCTCTGTATCTTCTTTCCAGCTCATTGCATTCATTCCCATCAACATATATATATGCCTAAATGTCTCCTGCTAGAAGAAAAAGCACTCCCTCACATCCCAATTTCTTGAAAATTTCTTGAAAAAATTAATCTCACTTGCTCTCTCCATTTCCTCATCTTTTCCTTCTCATTTCTTAATGCTTTCATCCAAACCCAAAAAATCTCCCTCCAAGAAACAATCTTTACACCTTAATTTATCTGACCTTTCAGAAGCATTTACTCTTGTTAGCTATTCCCTCTTTTAAAACATTTCTTTCGGGATGCCTCGGTCCTGGGATTAAGCCCCATGTAGGGCTCTGTGTTCAGGGGGAAACCTGCTTGGGATTTTCTCTCTCCCTTTTCCTCTGCCCATCCCCGTGTGTTCACTTACGCTCCTTCTCCCTCTGTCTTTCAAAATAAAGAAATATATCTTTAAAACAAAATTTCCTTAGGTTCCACGGGTCTCATTCTTCTTATTTTCCTCCTACCTCTCAGGTTCATTCTTATTCTGCCTTATTAGCATTTCTTTTTTCTTCCTTAAATGTTGGTCTTTCTCAAGGACATTGCATAGTTCTTCTCTTCCTACTTTAACTCTGTCCCTGGGTAATCTCATTTACCACCACCACCCCCCATTCAGGCATCGTTAGTAGAGTAACACCTCCACCTGGATGTTCCACAGGCCTCTTGAGCTCAGCATAAAAACTACATCCTGGGTTTCTGGTCTAGCTTGTAAGTCACCACTTCATCCCAACAAGTGAAAAACTGAACAAACTAAAAAACCAACCACCCTTCTTAATGTCCATATCATCAGAGAAGTGAGGTCACAGGCAAACTGCTGCCCCCGCAAATGGAGAGATCAACAGGAAGATACACAACTGGACCAGAAACCTCATGAATGTCAAGGTAGGGAAACCTGAAATGTACTGAGTGTCGGAGCCTCAGCACAGGTGAGTCTGAGAGAGAAAAGGTCCAGGGAGATTCAGTCCCTGGGAGCCTCTCACACTCCTGAAAGTTTTACCTCCTGAGCTCTATCAGGTTCTCTCAGTGAATATTAGAGAAAAATCCCCACATGTTTCCAGCACAGGAAAGAGAAGGGGAATCATTCTGAAATACTCCAAGCATTCTATTCCTCTTAACAAGGTCTGCCCTCGGGAGAATCTACTAACCAGAGCCTAACCTCTGCCAGAAAGAGAGAGGAAATACCCAACTCCAGTCCACTCTAGGCATTCTGCCCCATGTGAGGGGGTGGAGGGATTGAGAACCTACAGGAAGTTCATAGTCTAAAGGCATAGGTTCACTGAGACTAATTGCAGGCCCACAAAACACTCCTTCTCCCCTCACACCTTACCACTGTGTTATTAAAGACCTATTTACAGCAGTGCCTTTGACCCATTACATCATGCCTGGCTACCAAGAAGAAATTAAAAGACATACTTAAAGGCAAAAGAGGGGTGCCTGGGTGACTCAATTAGTTAAGCATCTGCCTTCGGTTCAGGTCATGATCCCAGGGCCCTGGAATTGAGCCTCATAGCTGGCTCCCTGTTCAGTGCGGCGCCTGCTTCCCCCTCTCCCTCTGTCTCCCAGCTCATGCTCACTCTATCCCAAAAAAATAAATAAAATCTTAAAAAAGAAAAAAAAGCGAAAAGAAAGAAAGAAAGAAAAGAAAAGAAACAAAACAGAGCAAGCATTAGAACCAGATTCAGACAAAAGCGCCTGGGTTAAAACCTCTGCCTTCATCTCAGGTCATGATCCCAGGGTCCTGGAGTGGAGCCCCACATCTGGTTCTCTGCTCAGCGGGGAGTCTGCTTCCCCTTCTGTCTCTGCCTGCCTCTCTATCTACTTGTGATCTCTGTCTGTCAAATAAATAAATAAAATCCTTAAAAAAAATTATTTATTAAAAAAAAAAAAAAGAACCAGATTCAGACAAAACAGGGATGTTAGCATTACCAGACCAGGAATTTATTTTTTTTATTTATTCTTTTTTAATTTAAAATCAATTAATTAACATATAATGTATTATTGGTTTCAGAGGTTGAGTTCAGTGATTCATTCAGTTTTATATAATACCCAATGCTCATTATATCACAAGTTCTCCTTAATGCCCATCACCCAGCTACCCCATCCACCTATGCACCTCCCCTCCAGCAACTCTCTGTTTGTTTCCTGTGATTAAGAGTCTGTTATGTTTTGTCTCCCTCTCTGATTTTTATCGTGTTTTATTTTTCCATCCCTTCCCCTATGATCCTCTATTTTGTTTCTTAAATTCCACATATGAGTGAGATCACAAGATAACTGTCTTTCTCTGATGACTTTTTTGCTTAGCATAATACCCTTTAGTTCCATCCACACTGTTGCAAATGGCAACATTTCATTTTTGATGGCTGAGTAGTATTCGTGTGTGTGTGTGTGTACCACATCTTCTTTATCCATTGATCTGTCAGTGGACACCAGACTGGAAATTTAAAGCAACTGTGATTAGTATGCTAAGGGCTCCAGTGGGTAAAACAGACAGCATGCAAGAACAGATGGGCAGTATAAGCAGAGAGATGGGGATTCTGAGAACCCAAAAGAAATGTTAGAGATCAAAAAAACTTATAATAGGGGCACCTGGGTGGCTCAATGGGTTAAGCCTCTGCCTTCGGCTCAGGTCATGATTTCAGAGTCCTGGGATCGAGCCCCACATCAGGCTCTCTGCTCGGCAGGGACCCTGCTTCTCCTTCTCTTTGCCTGCCTCTCCGCCTACTAGTGATCTCTCTCTCTGTCAAATAAATAATTTTTAAATCTTAAAAAAAAAAAAAAAAACACCTATACTAACAGAAATGAAAAATCCTCTAATGGGCTTAGTAGTAGCCTCGACACAGCTAAGGAAAGAATCTCTGGGCTCAAGGATAAGAATTACATTCAAATTCTCCTCAAGGGGTGCCTGGGTGGCTCAGTGGGTTAAGCCGCTGCCTTCGGCTCAGGTCATGATCTCAGGGTCCTGGGATCGAGCCCCGCATCGGGCTCTCTGCTCAGCAGGGAGCCTGCTTCCCTCTCTCTCTGCCTGCCTCTCCATCTACTTGTAATTTCTCTCTGTCAAATAAATAAATAAAATCTTTAAAAAAAAAAAAAAAAAGAAACCATGCAACAAGGAAGAGAATGGAGTGAAATATTTAAAGTGTTCAGAGAAAAAAAAAAAAAAAACCAGCATCCTAGAATTCTGTACCCTGTGAAATTACCCTTCAAAAGCGTAGGAGAAATAAAGAGTTCTCAAACAAAAAATGAGGAAATTTGTTGCCAATAGACCAGTCTTGCCAGAAATGTTAAAAGAAGTTCTTTGACACTCATGAAAAAAACTGAAGAAGACACAAAAAGATGGAAGACAATTTCATGCTCTTGGATCAGAAGAATAAACATTGTTCAAATGTCTATACTGCCTAGAGCAATCTATACTTTCAATGCCATTCTGATCCAAATTCCACTGGATTTTTCAAAGAGCTGGAGCAAGTAATCCTAAAATTTGTATGGAATCAGAAGAGATCCCAAATTGCTAAGGAAATGTTGAAAAAGAAAAATGAAACTGAGGGCATCATGTTGATTGATTTCAAGCTTTACTACAAAGCTGTGATAACCAAGACAGCATGGGACTGGCATAAAAAACAGACACATAGACCAGTGAAACATAGTAGAGAGCCCAGATATGGACCCTTAATTCTATGGTCAAATAATCTTTGACAAAGCAGGAAAAAATATACAGTGGAAAAAAGACAGTCTTTTCAATAAATAGTGCTGGGGAAATTGGGCAGCTATGTGTAAAAAAACTCAGACATTCTCTTCTACCATACACAAAGATAAATTCAAAATGGATAAAAGACCTTAACATGAGTCAGGAATCCATCAGAATCCTAGAGAACATAGGCAGTAACCTCTTCAACATTGGCCACAGCAACTTCTTTCAAGATATGTCTCCAAAGACAAAGGAAACAAAAGCAAAAATAAACTTTTGTAACTTCATCAAGATGAAAAGCTTCTGCACAGCAAAGGAAACAGTCAACAAAACAAAGAGCAACCCACGGAATGGGAGAAGATTTTCGCAAATGACAATACAGACAAAGGTCTGATATCCAGGATCTATGAAGAACTCCTCAAACTCAACACCCAAAAAACAGATAATCATGTCAAAAAATGGGCAGAAGACATGAACAGACACTTCTCCAAAGAAGACATACAAATGGCTAACAGACACATGCAAAAATGTTCATCATCATTAGCCATCAGGGAGATTCAAACTAAAACCACATTGAGATACCACCTTATACTAGTTAGAATGGCCAAAATTAACCAGACAGTAAACAACGTGTGTTGAAGAGGATGTAGAGAAAGGGGAACCCTCTTACACTGTTGGTGGGAATGCAAGTTGGTGCAGCCACTTTGGAAAACAGTGTGGAGATTCCTCAAGAAATTAAAAACAGAGCTTCCCTATAACCCTGCAATTCCACTACTGGGTATTTCCCCCAAAGATAGAGATGTAGTGAAAAGAAGGGCCATCTGTACCCCAATGTTTATAGCAGCAATGGCCACAGTTGCCAAACTGTGGAAAGAACCAAGGTGCCCTTCAACGGACGAATGGATAAGGAAGATGTTGTCCATATACACTATGGAGTATTATGCCTCCATCAGAAAGGATGAATATCCAACTTTTGCATCAACATGGATGGGACTGGAAGAGATTATGCTGAGTGAAATGCCAAGCAGAGAGAGTTAATTATCATATGGTTTCACTTAATTGTGGAGCATAAGGAATAACATGGAAGACATGGGGAGCTGGAGAGGAGAAGGAAGTTGAGGGAAATTGGAGGGGGAGACAAACCATGAGAGACTGTGGACTCTGAAAAACAACCTGAGGGTTTTGGAGGGGTGAGGGGTGAGAGGCTGGGTGAGCCTGGTGGTGGGTTTTATGGAAGGCACGTATCGCATGGAGTACTGGGTGTGGTACATAAACAATTACTTCTGGAACACTGAAAAAAAAATTTTTTTAAATAAGTAAAAATTAAAATAAAAAGAAGTTCTTTAGAGAGAAAGAAAAGGATGTAGGTTAGAAATGTGGATTTACATCAAGAAAGGAAGAGTTTCTGAAAAGGAATAAATAAAGGTAAAATTAAAACTTTTTTTTCTTATTCTTAATTGATCTAACACGTAGTAAATTGCTCAGAATAATAATAGTAATAATGTGGAGCACCTGGATGGCTCAGTCAGTTACACATCTGCCTTTGGTTCAGGTCATGAACCCAGGACCCTGGGAGCAAGTCCTGCATTGGACTCCCTGCTCAGTGAAGAGCCTGCTTCTCCCTCTCGCTCTGCTGCTCCCCCTTCTTGTACTTGTGTGCTCTCTTTCTCTCTTTCTTTTTATAATAAATAAATAAAATCTATTTTAATAAAAAGTGATAATATACTGAATTATGTAACAGGAAGAAAATCGGTAAGGATATAGTTGAACTCAACAGCACCAACAATCAACTGGATATAATTGATATCTATAGACCACATCATCCCACAACAGCAGATTAAACATTCTTTTCAAGCCCACAGGAAGCATTCACCAAAACAGACCACCTTCTGGACCATAAAGAACACCTTAACAAATGTAAAAGAATAGAAATCATATATTGTCTACTCTCAGACCACAGTGGAATTAAACTAGATACCAAAAACAGTAAGAGAGCTGGAAAATCCCCAAAGACTTGGAGATTAAACAATATACTTTTAACTAACATATGTGTCAAAGAAGAAATCTGAAGCAGAATCTTAAAGTATTATCAACTAAATGAAAATAAAAACACAACTTATTAAAATTTGTGGGATGCAGTGAAAACAGTGCTTAGAGGGAAATTCATGGCATTAAATGCATGTATTTAAAAAGACAAAAGATCTAAAATCAATCACTTAAATTTTCCAAACTAAGCTTGGCAGAATGGCTCCTACAAGGAAAGGTGTCAAGAAGAAGAGCCATCCTGCCATCAATGAGACAGTGACCAGGGAACAAACCATTAACATCACAGGTTGATCCATGGAGTGGGTTTCAAGAAGTGTGCCCCTTGGGTACTCAAAGAGATCTAGAAATTTTCCATGAAGGAGATGGGAACTCCAGATGTGCACATTGACCCAGGTTCAACAAAACTGTCTGGGCTAAATAAATATTCCATATTGTATCCATGTGTAGTTCTCCAGAAAAAGGACAAGAATAAAGATGCACCAAACAAACTCTTTCATTGGTTACCTATGTACCTGGCTCCACTTTCAAAAGTCAACAGTTAATGTGGATGAGAACTAACCAGAATTGTCAAATAAATGTATAAAACTGGAAAAAACTAAAAAAGAAAAAGTAATCAAATCAAATCAATCATCTAAGCTTTCACTTTAGGAAAATAACAAAAAGAAAAGCATATCTGAGGTAGGCAGAAGAAAAGAAATAATATGAATTAGAGCAGAAAGCAATAAAACTGAAAACAGTATTATCAATCAAAAAAGCAAATGAGGGACGCCTGGGTGGTTCAGTTGATTAAGCAGCTGCCTTCGGCTCAGGTCATGATCCCAGCGTCCTGGGATCAAGTCCCATATCAGGCTCCTTGCTCCGCAGGGAGCCTGCTTCTCCCTCTGACTCTGCCTTCCACTCTGTCTGCCTGTGCTCACTCTCACTTGCTCTCTCTCTGACAAATAAATAAATAAAATCTTAAAAAAAAAAAGCAAATGAAACCAAAAGCTAGTTCTTTGATAATACCAATAAAACAAAAAGGAAAGGTAATACAGATTACTAATATCAGAAAGAAATGAGGACCTCACTGTAGTTCCTAATCATCAAAAAGATAATAAAAAATTACTACAAGGAACTCTATGCCCACAAATTTGATAACCTAGATGAAATGGAACAATTTCTTGAAAGACACAATCTGCCGAAACTCACACAAGAAGAGAGATAGACAATCCGAGTAGGCCTGTATCTCTTTGTGAAATTGAATCAATAGTTAATAAGCTTCCAAAACAGAAAGCACTAGCCCCAGATGGGCTCACTGGTGAATTCTACCAAGCACTTAAGGAGAAATTATTCCAGTTTTATGTAATCTCTTTCAGAAGATAGAAGCAAAAGAAATACTTCCTAACCCATTCCATGAAGCCAGTATTGCCCTAATACCAAAACCAGACAAAAGCAAATGTTTACAAAAAAAAAAAAAAACCTACAGATCAATACCTGTCATGAACATAGATGCAAATCCTCAACAATATATTAACAAACCAAATCCAATAATGTGTGAAAAGAATTGTTTACCTGGCCCAGGTCAGATTTATCCCACATATACAAGGCTGATTCAACATTCAAAAATCGGTTAATGTCATCCATCAAATCAGCAGGCTGACAAAGAAAAATCATTCAATTTGCAACAAGAACATCTGTCTGCACAAAAATGAATCTAGACACAGACCCTACACCCTTCACAAAAATCTACTCAAAATGATCACAGACCTAAATGTAAAATGCAAAACAATAAAATTCCTAGAAGACAACATAGGAGAAAATCTACGTGAACCTTAAGTTTAGCAGTGACTTTTTAGATACAACACCAAAGAAATGATTCATGAAAGGAAAAACTGATAAGCCAGACTTTACTAAAATTAGATTTTCAGCTTGGTGTAGAGACACTGTCAAGAAAAGGAAAAGACAAGCCATGTACGGGGAAAGATACCTGCAAAAGACATACCTGACAAAGGACTGTTATCCAAAATATGCAAAGAACTTTTAAAACTCAACAATAAGAAAATAAACAAGCCATTACAAAAATGAGCTAAAGACATTAACAGTTATCTCACCAAAGTAGGTGTAGAGATGGCAAATAAGCCTATGAAAATACACTCCAAGGGTTCCTGGGGGGCTTAGTCAGCTGGGCAGCCAACTCGGTTTTGGCTCAGGTCCTGATTTCACGGTTCCTGGGATGGAGCCCCGCATCAGACTCTGCAATCCATGGAGAGTCTGCTTGAAGAATTTCTCTCCCTCTGTGCCTCCCCCCACTCGCTTGCGTACTCTCTCTCTCTTTCTCTAAAATAAGCAAATAAATATTTAAGAGGGAAGAAAAAGAAATAAAGAAAAGAAAAGATACTCCACCTCACATATCATTAGGGAGATGCAAAATAAAACAAGGAAATATAGCACTATAACCTACTAGAATTGCCAAAATCCAGAACACAGGATATGAAGCAACAGGAACTCTTCAATCATTTCTGGTGGAAATGAAAAATATTATAGCCACTTTGGAAGGCAGCTTGGGGACTTCTTACAAAATTAAGCCCATTGTGTTTTTTTTTTTTTAAGATTTTATTTATTTATTTGACAGACAGAGATCACAAGTAGGTTGAGAGGCAGGCCGTGGGTGGGAGGGAAGCAGGCTCCCTGCTGAGCAGAGAGCCCGATGCGGGGCTCGATTCCAGGACTCTGAGATCATGACCTGAGCCCAAGGCAGAGATTTAACCGAATGAACCACCTGAGCATCCCATATTATTTTTTAAATAAAGATTGTATTCATTTATTTGATGGAGAGAGAGAGAGAGAGCACAAGAGCAGGGGGAGTGAGAGAGGGAGAAGCAGGCTGAGCAGGGAGCAGCTCCTGGCTAAACAGGGAGTCCGACTCAGGGCTGGATCCCAGGACCCCTGGATCATAACCTGAGCCTAAGGCAGACACTCGACCAACCGAGCCACCCAGGCACCCCTAAATTAAGCATACTCTTGCCATACAATCCAGAAGTCACTCCTTGGTATTTCCCCAGAGGAGTTGAAAAAACTTATGTCCACATGTTAATAGCAGCTTTATTCATAATTTCCCAAACTTAGTAGCAACCAAGATGTCCTTCAGTGTGGCTAAATAATGGCTAATAATAAATGGCTAAATAAACTGTGGTACATTCAAACAATGGAATATTATTCAGCTCTAAAAAGAAATGAGCTGCCAAGCCATTAAAAGACACAGGGAAAACCTAAATGCATGTTAGTAAGTGAAAAAAAAAAAAAAAAGTCTGAAAAGGCTATGTGATGTATGATTCCAATTATAAGACAATCTGGAACAGACAAAACTATGGAGCCAGCAAAAAGATTAGTAGTCACCAGGAGTTGGGAAATTTGGAGGAATGAATAACTAGGCAGTGCACAAGAGATTTTTATGGCAGTGAAACAACTCTCTATGATACTAGAATGATGGATATGAGTCATTATATGTGTCTCTAAACCCATAGAATACAAAACACCAAGAGTCCACTGTAATGCACTCTATGGACCCTGGGTGATAAAGATGCATCAGTGTACATTCATCACGTATAACAAATGGACCCTCCAGTGGGGGGCTGCTGGTAACAGGGGAGGCAGCACATATGTGGGGGTATAAGGTGGGGGCATACAGGAAATCTCTGTACTTGCCACTCAGTTTCACCTAAAAATGCTCCAAATGGTAACATCTATTAAAAAAACTGTTCATCATCTCCCCTCCTCTTCCTTCTCCCCTCCCCACACACAAATTATAAAGCTGACCTTTTCAGGGTTCTTGGTTTCAAACAAAATTCACTCAGGCTTATTCTAGCAGAAAGTAAATTTTATTAAAATAACTCTGAACTGGGGAGACTGGGTGGCTCAGTTGGTTAAGCACCTGCCTTCAGCTCAGGTCATAATCCTGGGGTCCTGGGATCGAGTCTCGTGGGGAGTCTGCTTCTCCCCCTGCCTACTGCTCCTGCTTGTGCTCCCTCTCTCTGTGTCATATAAATAAAAATGAAAATAACTCAGGGGTGGCTGGGTGGCTCAGTGGGTTAAAGCCTCTGCCTTCGGCTCGGGTCGTGATCTCAGGGTCCTCGGATCAGGCCCCGCATCAGGCTCTCTGCTCGGCAGAGAGCCCGATTCCCCCTCTCTATCTGCCTCACTTGTGATCTCTCTCTGTCAAATAAATAAATAAAATCTTTTTAAAATTTTAAAATAAAAAATAACTCTGAACTCATCTGTCTACTTCAGTTTTGCCCCATCAAATCCACCCTCTCCATTCAGCCAAGATCAGCTTTTTAAAATGCATTGTTAATGGGGCGCCTGGGTGGCTCAGTGGGTTAAACCTCTGCCTTCAGCTCAGGTCATGATCTCGGGGTCCCAGGATCAAGCCCCATATCTGCCTCTCTACTCAACAGGGTGCCTGCTCCCCGCCCCCCTGCTTGCCTCTCTGCCTGCTTCTGATTTCTCTGTCAAATACATAAATAAAATCTTAAAAAATAAAAAAAATTAATAAAATGCATTGTTAAACACCCTACAGTAGATCCCATTTGTTCTTGGACGATGTTTGGACTTCTGGGAGATGCTGTCGGTGCTGTGCCACATCCCCACTGCCCACCCTGAATATCTGCTCCTGTTCACACAATGACTTCCAGAGGTCCTGTCTCTCAGCCTGCCATAAGTCGTACTCTGAGGAGCCAGGGACAGGCCAGAGTGGAAGGAACTAAGATTCCCAGGTGCAACCTCCAACCAATGAGGGGTGACAGTGCTGGATAAATGCCCTCCTGGACCAGTGTGGCCACTCAGAGGCATGTCACCACCCTCTCCAGTGTCTCCGTGGCGCTGAGCTTTGGCTGTCCAGAGCCATACCCTGCTGGTTAACACTTTCTTCCCTTCTGCTTACTTCCCCATTCTTTCATTGTGTTTCTTGTAACCCACGTTCAAATAAACTACTTCTACTTGCCTTGGTTTCTGCTTTTTTTTTTAAGCCCCTTATGTGGCTTATAACCCCTTCATCATTAGGCCCTTGCTTCCTTTTCCAACATTAGCCTTTGCCGCTTCCCAGTTTGTACTCTGTTTTCAAGGGGCAAACAACTTCTTTTAGCCTCCTTCTAGGCCTTTGCACATACTATCCTCTTAGAACTCTCTCTCTCCTACTCTTCGTCAGACCAAATCCTATTCAACCCTGATAGATCTGCTTAAACATCACTTCCTCCAGGAAGCCTTTCTGAATTTCCAGCCTCAGGTTTTATATTCCTTCCATTTGTTTTCTAGGCACCCTGCTCTCCCTCAAACACAGCACTTGTCATATCATTTTGAAAAGTTTCTTTAATTCTCTCCTGCCACCAGTACTCTATATTTCAGTAGAGTAGAGACTGTGTCTTTCCTGTTCGTCATTGCACCAGAACAATCTAGCATAGTTGTAGGCCCAAAGTGAAACTTTATGAACAGGCCTGGCACATGACAGGTGCCAAAAAAGTGTTTGTGGGAATGAAAAAGAAAGAAGAACCAAAATGGCACTCAAAACAAGGTGCAGCATAACTTGACTAAAAACTGACAGGCTGCCGCCCAGAGAGGGAACACAAGTGATAGCCTCTGACTTCCACTGGCCTCCTGCCGGAGTCACTCTGTGGAACACAGAACGGACCCACCTCCAACTCCAGACATCATGGAGACAGCTTTCAATAAAAAGGGCACAAACTACCTAGGTCTCTAGATAGTGTTGCTGTCAAAATAGTTCATAATCCCTGAACTGACTTAGAGTTAGCCTGAACAACTTAGCAGCAAGCCCACCAAGTCTAATAACACATTTCTATAATTTGGCAACAGAACAGACAGGCCATATCACAGCAGGCTCACTGCTGAGTCAACAGCACAAGAAAGTCCCGTCCTGTCCTGCCCCTTTCCTTCAAGTGGTGACAGGGACTGCCAGTCAGCAAGGCAGAAAAGGTGTAGAGTGGGGACAGAGACCTGATATTTAACCACCCTAGCCCTGAAGTTAGCACATCCCTTCCTCACCTGAGAACTGGTTCCACAGGCCCACCAGGCTGCAGGGGCACACATGTCTTTGGGGGTCAGCCGGCAGCCTCTGCCACGCTGCCATAAGAGTTATCTTAGGAAACTGAAGTTATCTGAAGAGCACTGGGATTTCCTTATCAATACAGCTACAATAGGTAGGTAGCTTCATCATATCAAATGGAGACAGAGTCAAAGATGGACATCTCGATCCTCTCACTATCCTCTCAGTATCTGTGCGATATTCTCTGTCCTCGTTGGTTTCCCCATCTCTAAACTCACCCTGCTCCACCCTCAACCTCCACTTCCAACTGATCTTACAGTTTGCTTTCAGAATAACTGCTCTAGATTCAAACCTGCCCCATCAGTGGCCTCCACCGCCTTTAGGGTGAAATGTACATTCCTCAGCGTGGCACGAAGGGCCCCCCAGGTTCTGACTTCACCGCCCTCCAACCTCGCTTCCTGACGCCCCCTCTCCTGCTCTGTGCTCCAAACTACCTGCGTTCCACATGGAGCCAGGCTACCTCATGCCTTCATACCTGCGTACAGATCATTCCCCTATCTTCCCGGGGAGAGCCCGTGCTGTCCTTCCAGGTCTGACTCAAAGGTCTCTTCCTCCGCAAAGACTTCTTTGAATCCACTTCCACCCTAACCACAGTTAAATATTTTGTCCTTTGAGTCCCCACTTGTCTTTGCACATACATTGATTATCACACTTGGCACAAAACACTACACTTACTTGTTTATAGTCTGTCTTACCTATTCTGTTAGACCAGTCTTTTCATCACTATGTTCTCAGAGGCTGACATAATATCCACTATGTCCTAGGAACTCAGAAATAGTTTTGATGAATGAATTAATGGGTGTAGATACTTGCAAAGGAAATCCTGAGAAGTGACATTCTTTTGCTGCTTATGGAAGCCAATGGAGAAAGATCATATCTCCGAGCCAATAAATATGCCTCTGGGCTTCTAATTTCAATGCAGCTTGTAATAGAAAATTCATGACCAATTTCATTCTGATTTCAGATTGGGTTTGGGAGTCAAAACAGAATTTTCTCATTTCTACCTATCCTTCTTCACGTGTTCATAAGTTTAAACCGCAGATGCAAAACTAACCCAGACCCCTGGATGCAGGAGCAAGTAAGAGCAGTCAACACAACAGAGAACGCACACAGCCTAAATAACTTTTCGTGGATGAAGATGAATCAAATTTAAAATTTTTTAATCTCCTCTTTATAACAAGAACCAGATAAAAACTGGTTAGTTGGTTTTATTAAAACTTTTTAGAAAAAAAGCTGAGTAGTCACACTTTTTCTAAACGAAAATGCCAATGCTGACACCAAAAGTAGAAGTTTTCTAAGTATCAGAAGATGATGAATTAATATAACTTTTCCTAGCCTGGTAAGTCTTTTATCTAAATCCTATGTCAAATTTTGATTCTTGAGTTTAACTATATATTTGCAGTCCCATCCTTCATGGCTCAGACCTGGCAATTTTATTAACCAGGAAGATGCCAGGAAGTAACATCAATTGATATATAATATGCATCAGGTATTATGTTGGATGCTTTACATTTATTTATTTATTTATTTTCTATTTATATATAAATATATTTTATATTTATATCATATTAAATATATATTGTAAGGTTTTATAGGTGAGATAAACCCGACACCAGGCGAAGTGGGTGCAAGGCAAGATTTATTAAAGGCACTCTCCGGCGAAGTTTCAGGGCTCAGGAGAAGAGGAGCCAGGAAAGTTGCACAGGGAGGAGGTGGGCACTCAGGCGAGGTTCCGCAACTCTGGAAAGCAAGAGTGGGGGAAGTGGAGCTAGGAGGGAGTCCTTTATTGGTCTCCTGCATAGGTATCAGGTATCAGGTTACCTATGGAGATGTGACCTGGGCATGCATCCTTTTGGCAGGAGAGTCAAGGGTTAAGGAGTGGGGGTGGGGGGGCAGCGGTCATTTCCATTGCTCCTCCTGCACTCCGGGAGCCCGCCGACCCAACATATTATTTATTTATATCATAACTATATAATAATATAATAATATAAGTATATAGCAATATAAATATATAATAGTATATTTATATAAATATAATTATATTACTATAAATATAATATTTAATATAAATATAATGTATACATATCGTATAATATATTAATATAGAAATACATATTTATTTATACATATTTATATATATATGGTATATATATCATTTTTAAAATCTCCCTTACAACTCGTAAGGAAGTGTGCTAGACCCTGGATGGGTTTTACGGTGCCCAGCATCTGAATCCCCTGCATATATTTTTCTTTTAAGATTTTATTTATTTATTTATTTATTTGAAAGAGAGAGAATACCAGAACAGGGAGGATCAGAGGGAGAGGCAGACTCTCCCCTGAGCAGTGAGCCAGATGTGGGACTTGATTCCGGGATTCCAGGATCATGACCTGAGCCAAGGCAGTTGCTTAACCAACTGAGCCACCCAGGCGCCCCTCCCCCCAATACATTTGAGGAATTCCCTGTCCCATGAGTGTTGCTGGAAACAGTCTGCCAAGCCAGGTAATCACTTTCCAAGACCCCCCCCTTGCAACTGGAAGTTAGCAAGAGGCCCTGGGTCAGACTGTCAGACTGATGCAGACCTGAATCAGAAGCTAGTAACCCAGAGAGGCAGGAACTATAAAGAATCTCTGCTAATTAGATTCTTACCTATGTCCACATGGACTAGGAAACCCACTGAAGGGAAGATATCAGGGACGAAGAAGCCATAGACCAACATGGAATTCAGAACAAGGAATTCAAATACTGTGGAATGCAGTAGTTTCTTCTAATGTCACTGGACAGAATAAAGAAAGAACAATAAGCTCAAATTCTCACATTTTACCCTTACAACTGGACTAAAATCCAAGACTTTATATAACTTTGAAAATAAAACTCTCTTATGTCTATTTTCCCACAATTAAAAAAAAAAAAAAAAAAACCTCGGGGCACCTGCCTTCGACTCAGGTCATGATCCCAGGGTCCTAGGATCCCAGGGTCCTAGGATCAAGCCCCGCATCAGGCACTCTGCTCAATGGGGAGCCTGCTTTCCCTCCTCTCTCTCTGCCTCCCTCTCTGCCTACTTGTGATCTCTGTCAAATAAATAAATAAAATCTTAAAAAAAAAAAACTCAAAAATTTGATTATGGGGCACCTGCATGACACAGTCCTTTGGGAGTCAGAGTCTTGGTTTCAGCTCAGGTCATGATCTCAGGGTCCTGGAATTGAGTGCTGCCTCAGGCTCCATACTCAGCACAGAGTCTGCTTGGGATTCTCTCTCCCTCTCCCTCTGCCCCTCCTGCTCAAGCTCTCTCTCTCTTGAATAAATAAATCTTAAAGAAAAAGGCTTGATTCTGTGGGTCACCAAATTAATTGTTGACTCCACAGTGTTGCAGAATCTTTTATGCGGGATTTAGGGTACTGAGCAGAAAGAATTTAACTCCAAGTGCTAGAATTGGGAAATACACCAGCATTTGGCTGACTCAGAGCACTCAAAAACCTCACTCTCACTGAGTCTTCCTCATCAACCAATCCCTTCTGGTCCAAAGAGAAGTTCTCAGCCCATGATCTTGCAGCTGAAGGGAGGCATGGTGCAAGGGGAAACCAGGTCATTGCCCACAGCAATGCTCATTTTCTCTGAGTCTCTAACTAGAGTAGATCTCAGATGCCCTAAAGAGCCAATTAACAGGTCAGTCTTCTGTGCAACCTGTGAAATAGGCTTTGTCCTATTTCAAGGACAAATAGGCTTTTGTCCTTGTTCCAGTGTCACAGATTGATTGATTCTGAATATCAAGAGGACAGAGGGAAGCTGCCACATAATGAGGCTGGGAACAGGCTGGCAGGATCCAGAAGCTCCTTGGGGTAAGTCCCAGTTATCCTTGGGTTAGGAGAGAGAGCATTTTAAATTATACAAAGTTTAGTTGCATTAGGTTGTGTAGGAGGAATTTTTTCTTTTGAAAGTATAAATATGGGAAAAAGGAATCAGGTCAATGTTAGACCATCAAAGGGAGGGACTCCAGCAGTTGTTTGGTTGGTTTGGCTAGCCGGCATCTGAACTTCTTTCTCTTGTTTGGAAATTCTCCAGTCCTAAAAGTTTTGGTGGATTGGAAGAACCCACTTCTCACTATAGAAGCTGAAATGCTACACACTTGCTTCCCCAGACCCCTTCACGGTTAGGGAATAGCAGGCGACTTAAGTTCTGTAAGCAGACACACCTTATCCCCATGGAATTAGAAATGAGTGATGCTAAATAGCCCAGACCATAGAGAATCTGCTGGCAGATTCGGCAGAATCGGCAGGCAGAAGGGCGGCAATGTTGAGTTTCCATGACTAGGAGTGCCATCTGGCAGCCAGCATCCAACCCCTGAATCTTGTTATGTCCACCAGACTGTCTGTGTGACGTACTTGTGCTTCGATCCTGGCAGCGGCCTGACCTGCCTTGTTTGTACACACTTTGCTTTCTTGAGATATGCTAAGCTCTCCAAACCCTTTCTAATAAATTATTTTTCTGCTTCAGTGCACGAGGAAATGTGTAGTTGGTTCATTGTGATACCCTAAGAACTCTGATGCAGGTGGTTATTATCTCCTGGAAATCAAAACTTGAGAGAGGTTAAATTGATGAGGGAGCACGGGGCTGGCTGAAGAAAAAGCAAAAGCTGGCGCCTTGCACCCCCCTCTCCATCCGCTCCCCCTCTGTCCTATGTGTAGCACCCCTCAGGCAGCCCTGACTGCCATGAACAATAAGCAAATAGTTAACTTGCAGAGCTCACAATCCTGCTAGACAGGAGTCTCCCTTGGCTTACAAATGTCCTAAATCTCACTAACAAAGACGATTGATAGCAGGATTGTGACACCCCACCAAAAAGTCTCCCAACGATCTTAATGTTAATGGCCGGTCTAAAGACAACACTGATCCAGCAGCAAGGGCAAGGCCTCCGGCAGGCCTGGAACATCCTGGCACCTTGTAGGCCCTCTTTAGCATATGAAAACTCCACTGACACCTCCCTTCCCCTCACCTTCCCCCAACAGCAGGGTACATAACCTGCCATCCCTCACAACCCGGGGCAGCAGCTCTTCCTGCCCACGGGTCCTGTCCCCGTGCTTTAATAAACCACCATTTTGCACCAAAGATGTCTCAAGAATTCTTTCTTGGTCGTCGGCTCCGGACCTCAGCCCACCAAACCTCACCTAGGTTCTAGAACTTCATCACCAGGACCTAGAGGCTGGGCTATTGTCAAGCTTAAGTTATTTTTCCCTCCAGCAAAGCATTACTGCTAGGACAGTTGGAAGAAATGACATTCTGGAGCTAAGTCCTGCTCTGCCTGCCTCAAGTATTTGTAATTTGTAAAGTTTTTTCTGGCGAGATAAACACAACACCAGGCAAAGTGGGTGCAAGGCAAGATTTATTAAAAATGCTCTCCGGCGAAGTTTCAGGGCTCAGGAGAAGGGGAGCCAGGAAAGTTGTGCCGGGAGGAGGTGGGCACCCTCGGGCGAGGTTCCACCACTCTGGAAAGCAGAGTGGCGGAAGTTGCGCCCAAGGCAGGGAGGAGGGGGCTTTTAAGGGGTCTTGGGGAAAGCTCAGGGGTCTTTGGGCAAGTTTCCCTTATTTGGATATCCTGCCTGCTCATCAGGATCCCATTGGTCCACGGGAGCCCGGGGCGTGGGTCTCAGATTCCTGCTTGGGCCTTTGTTCTCCTGTCCGAGCTCAGGTCTTGTGGCGGGAACTTTCGCCATCTTTAGTAGCCCTTCCTGCCAGCCCAACATAATTGGCTGCAGGTTTTAAGGAAATTTAATTTTACCTACATTTCTTTTGCCTTTGTTCCCCACATCAAAAGGACAGCACCTTTTTCCTCCTGCTACAAACTAGAAGCCATCTTTTGGATAATTAATTGACTAAAAGGACTTCACTCCAGGGACTGAAGTGAACCCCAAATTCACAAGAATTTGAAGTTAGCTTGATGACTGTTTTTGAATAAACAATGCCCAACCTCTTTGTCCCAAAAATCACTGGGCTAGTCACATCTTACACAGAGTGGGCACTCCATAAATACTGAGTGAATGACTACATCTTCATCATTCCTGTATTAGGAGTTCAAGGGTGCTTGGGCAGTGTGGTCTGTTAAATATCTGACTCTTAGTTTCGGCTCAGTTGGTGATCTCAAGGTTGTGAGATCAAGCCCTGCGACAGAGGCTGGGTGCTCAGCATGGGTTCTGCTTGAGTCTTTTGTCTTCTCCCTCTGCCCTTTCCACTGTGCTCTCACTCTCTCTCTAAAATAAATAAATCCAAAAAAAAAAAAAAAAAAGCTTTCAAAGCCCTGTAATTTGGAGTTCAGATCCTGTAGAGAGCAAAATGGAGTCCCTCATGTCAAGCAGCAGTCTGTATCAAGCAACGCTGCAAGCAGCTCAGGCACTGCGGCTGGGAGACATTGCTGGACCAACGTCAGCTGGCTGCCCAGAACCAGAGGAGGTCTGCAGAGACCTGAAAATGATGCAATCCCTTTAAAAAGGGAGGATTTGAGTAGCAAACCATCAGACTCTTCGGACCTGACACCTCTATATGTCTGACCACTTTAAAAAGGCAACTGCCCCCGAAGGTTCTGCCTGATGGATCTCCGGACAGAACTGAGATCCTTCCCTGCTTGAACATCAGAAGCAGTAAGGGCCAAGAGCCAACCCAGACCAGACTGAGTCCTCATCTCAGCTGCATGCCCACAGACTGACTTCTCGTTCAGTTCATTAACTTCCCACTTCTGTTAGCTTGTTTGTTGTATGGCTTGTGTTCTCTGCCTGAACATGAGCTGTGTAAGAAGCCAGGTCTAATCCCATGGTGAATGGTCACTGAGTTTGGAATCCTGAACCTGCTTTGTCATTGCGATTTACCTTTGCTTTATGAGTGAGTAAAGCTGACATCGTGGAAAGATACAACTCATGTGTGCACCTTCATAGCATGCTCATGACAGGTCCTAAGTACATGAAGGATCTGAAAAACAGAAATTCTTTTTTTTGTATTTTTGCTGTCTTCTTCATTTCTTTTGTTAATGCCCCAATTCCATTCCCTGATGTTGCTA
This sequence comes from Mustela nigripes, assembly GCF_022355385.1. Classification (NCBI taxonomy): domain Eukaryota; kingdom Metazoa; phylum Chordata; class Mammalia; order Carnivora; family Mustelidae; genus Mustela; species Mustela nigripes. The sequence goes on along the minus strand of NC_081570.1, from coordinate 106,951,384 downwards.
GTGCTGAAGATGATGAACTGGGAGCAAATAAGGCATGACCAACAAAGCCAGACTTTCTAAAGTATGCCTAGAAAAGCAGATAATTCCAGCGACAGGGATGAAAAGCTCTGGCCCAGAAAGGAGGCTGTTTTCAGCCATTGCTGATGGTTCTCAGAGAACATACACTAATAGAATTAGACATAATATTTTCTTATCCCTGAGCTGAAGAAAGGGAAGAGCCAGCACCCTCAGTGTCCAGGATTCCCCTCTACCTATTTGGGGTGGGGGTGGGGAATAATTTGTATCAGATAAATATTTACATTCTGTCCAAGATCAATATTCAGTGAGTCTGAAGATAAACCTAAGATCCACTCTGCACCACAATCTCCCACTCCTGTTTCATATCCACCCCCTCCCCCTTTCTGTTATTTAAAAAAAAAAAAAAAAAAAAAAAAAAGGCAAGCACCTTGGAGGCTCAGTTGTTAAGGTGTGGCTTCAGCTTGTTGCAGAACCTGGACTGGATCCTGGCAGAAGAATCAAGCGGCACTCGGAGACTTTGGGGGACCGGCGGTTTATTTAACACTGGTGGGCTCAGATGACATTGTTCTCCAAAGGTCTGAGCCTCAAGCACAAGCAGGGAGGGGGATTTATACCCTTCTACTTCTCATACTTGGTACTTTAGGCGCAGGCAGGAAATGGGGTAGGAAAGAAGTACCCAGATGGGCTTTGAGACAGGGACTGGAATTCCCTTGTTGGTTTGATCAGCAATCTTAGAGTACAGTATTTTCCTATCATTCCCCGCTTTGATGTCCCTTTAAACACCTAGTTTGGAGGGCATCATTATCATCTATTACCATGGCCCTGCAAGGCTAGTATTTGGGCAGTGGCTCGCCTGGTAATAATGTTTTCTATGAACTTAGCAATCTGTCTTAAGGCTCCTAAAGCTGCTCAATAAGCAATAACAAGTTTCTGAGAGAAAGTCCAGTCAGAAGGGAGAGCAATGTAAAGTCCAACTCCCGAGGTGAGGATGTGGTGTCATGCCAACAATAGCCAGGGACCACGGTGAACAGATGTCCATCAGTCGGTGGGGTCTCATCAAAGGTGGAGCTGGAACAGGTCCATAGGATCTGGTTGGGCTTCCCACTGTGTGATTCATGTAGCTGGTGAGGGTCTTCTTTACTCTAGAGTGGTGGACCCATTCGGTGACACCTAAGACCCTGAAGGCAGTAGAGGTGGTTAGAACAACAGTGTGGGGCCCAGTCCACCATGGTTTGAGTGGGTCCTGTCTAAAGCTTCTCAGGAGATGCGCATTCGAGTTTTTCCCAAAGCCTGGAGATGTTGGGACACCTCTAAGTTTCCAATATGTTTGAGGTCTCCTCTAAGCCTACTTACTATGGGGGGTGGCCTGCCATAGAGATTTTGAGGTGAATTATAGCTGCGGCAATCTTTTAAATCCAGTTAACTAGAATAAACGATATCAATGACCTCCAACAGTTATGCTCTACAGAAGTGTAACGTTCAGGTCCAGGCATAAGGGTAGCTGGATTTTAAAGTCTGACAGGTTTTAGGTATTATTTTTAGGTATTATTTAAGTATTATTTCAGACATCTCTATCAGTGTAGCCTGGTATTTAATAAGTTGGCCTCCATCATCCATTGGCGGCCTTTGGTTTCTAAGACAAATCTGGACCTAATGCAGTCATTACTGTCAGGGACTGTCCCATAGTGAAATTTGAGGCTCCTTTTACAAGGAGGGCTGTTCTATGCTTAGCTAAAGACTTTGTTTGTGATTGTACCTCAATAGGGGTGGCTTCTAGGATAAATATGACTAAGGGATGAAACCAATAAGAAGCCCTTTTCCTGAGTGGTCCAGCCTTAACAATATCCTAATTACAAAGGATCACTGGCATGTGGGAGAAAACCTGTCAAGAGATAAGGGGAGTCCCACATGCATCATCCAATCCAATCATAAAGAAAGTGGGGTCATCTATTATCACCACAAGTCCCTAGTTAATCCTATGGGGTGGGTTATGCTTCTGGATTTTAGTCAATATTATTATTCCAGCCACACAGAACTGGTCAAGGTGATAGTTAAATTATATAATTGTTGGGGAATCAATCCCATTTTCCAGTTGTTTTGTTGAGGAAAATCTGAGGTGACCAAGGAAAACTCAAACGCCACACGGGAGAGGAAGGAAAACGTAGCTTTATTAATGCTAGTGGGCTCAGCGGGATTCCTTCCCAAAGCACCCGACAGGGTTAGGAGTGAATTTTTATGATTACAGGTAATGGGGGATGGTAACAGGGTGTTTTCATGGTCTCTCAAGGCCCGGACGCTTTCCCAGTCTCTCAAGGCCAAATGGCCCCTTCATGTGGAAGTATCATCTATGTGGAGGTGTCTCAGGAGAGTGCTAAATCACTCCAGGGGACTGTTTCTTTTCTTTTTCTTATTCAAACAGGGTCGGGCATCTTGTCTTTTTCTTCTGTCTCAGCAGGAGCAATGACTTGTTATCTTATCTTAGTCAAATGGGGTGGCTATTTGGTCTTTTCTTGGCCTTAGCAGGCACAAAGGAGAACAAGGAACGGAAAGGGGCTGGAGCCGGTAGTCTCTATCAGCCTCAGTTTAATTATGTGCCAGGGAGTCCTGTTATTATCCCCACTGAATAAAAAGCAAGAAGATCGTCTAAATGAGCTATTGTGTAACTTCTCTGAAGTTTACCTCAAGTTGTCTAGGTTAGGTAAACAACATTAAAAGACAATCAAATCTAGAATCCACAAGGTATGTTATTAAAACATAATTTTGCAGGGGTGCTTACGGTTAAAGGGTTAAAGCTCAAAGGGTTAAAGCCTCTGCCTTCAGCTCAGGTCATGACCCCAGGTTGCTGGGATCCAGCCCCCACATCAGGCTCTCTGCTCAGCGGGGAGCCTGCTTCCCCCCCCCACCCTCTCTGCCTGCCTCTCTGCCTACTTGTGATCTCTGTCAAATAAATAAATAAAACCTTAAAAAAATTTTTTTTTTCTCTCTAAAATAACCCTCATTTCCAGAGACGGCCAAATCAGGACTAATTTATCTGAAAAACAAGTCCAGTTTAAACAGATTTGGCCTAATTATTTTCATAAGCTCAGCAAGAACAGTGAGTGATCATTATAGATCTTTTAGAATCTGCTTTGCTGGAACTTCTTATAAGGAATCTCTAGGTTGAACTTTTAGTAGCCTCTCCAAGCCAGAAGCCAAGCCAAGTACTTGCCATCAGACATGCCTGCAATACCTGTCAATTGGGGCAAATTCCTCTTCCTGAGGTCCCCAAAGTATCCTGAGGTTCCCATACCTGCCAGGAAGTGGCATTCTTTACTCACCTGGTGAGGCTGCTTGGAACTCTGTAAGCAAGGTATCAGACCAACAGTTCTAAGGGGCTTTATGGCTCCAGGTTTCATAAAGTCAACCTAAGTTCCTTAAAGTTGTCTGGTCATATCTGAGTTTATGAATGTCTTTCTCAAATATGACATTCTAGTCAAAGCTTTGGTAAAATAACCCATGTTTCCAATGGTGTCCTGTTACAAGGAGAACAGATTCTTATTGAACTTATGCAAATGACTGATTGCCATGGAAGAAAGAATACTTACTGAGACCTTTGGAGTTTCAGAGGGTTCGGATAGAAAAGCTGAACACTTTGATTTGTTTACAAATGAATATTTTTGCATTTCTGTAAGTCACAGGTAACTTAAGTAAAATTTTTCTTAGTCTGGAGGAGCAAACATTAGAGCATGAGCAATGTCTAAAATAAGACACATAACACTATAAATCTTTTAGTTCATTTAGTCCCATGTTACTAATTCTGGTTTAGTTTGAATGCAGCTTTAGTTAGTTCTGAAATTTCTTACTCATTTCAGTTCTGATCTTAAAGGTATTGAGTACCTGTGTTGTCCTAAAAGTCCTTTTTATGAATCTCCTTTATCATAAAATAAAACTCATTTGGGCGCCTGGGTGGCTCAGTGGGTTAAGCTGCTGCCTTCGGCTTAGGTCATGATCTCAGGGTCCTGGGATCGAGTCCTGCATCGGGGGTCTCTGCTCAGCAGGGAGTCTGCTTCCTCCTCTCTCTCTCTCTGCCTGCCTCTCTGCCTACTTGTGATCTCTCTGTCAAATAAATAAATAAAATCTTCTTAAAAAAAAATAAATAAATAAAATAAAACTCATTTTATGGGAGAATTAGAACAATTATAAATGACAAAAAAACTCAGAAATGGGCATTGTTAATGATCTGATTCGAAAGTTCACTATGATACTGTAGACAAAGAAACTAAAGTTATCCTGTGACCCATTGACACATAACAGTTCAATAATTACAATATCAAATGATGATCTATCAAAACTTAAAACTTTGGGAAATGTATAGAATCTCTAGAATAGTTATAGCACTTACCCAGATGTAGCCCAGAGTTTATCATTTGCTTAGCAGTACTTCCTGAGTAACTTAACATACCAAGGAAAAGCCTAATAAGTTAAAGAGATTTCATTTACAATTTATTTTTGTGTGTGTGTGATTTACACGTCCCCTTTATTTAAAAAAGGAAAAAAAAAATTTAAAGCAATCTTTTCACCTCATGTGGGGCTCAAACTCATGACCCCTGAGATCAAGAGTCACATGCTCCATCAGCTGAGCCAGCCAGGTGTCCCATATGTCTTCCATATTATAGATAATTGAGCCTAATGAAATGAGATCATTTATAATGATTACATAGTAAAACTTTATAGCCAAAAATTTAAAAAGTCCTCATTTTATTTTTTGCAAAGTACTTTTTAAATTTTTATTTCACCAAGGACTAATCCTTATTTTTCTGAGTTTGTCTCATAAGAGAAAAACATGAGAAGTTGCATTTTCTTCTAGTTTTTCTGTGGCATTTTCTTCTAGTTTTTCAAGCCCTCGTGTAGTAGCAACTGGTTCAAAATATTGCTTTGTTTCAAAGCACGCAGTTTAGATATATCTTCACTGATGATGGTAATATTTCCATTTTGTTCTGGAGATGTCAGGTCACTTTCACTGTCAGACAGTGTACACAGTAGAGCGTCATTTTCATAGGTTGGAAAATAATACTCTGGTTGATCCCATGTCTTTCTTTCAGGAAGAAGTGATGTATGTTTAGCTTCTTCCATATGAGTCCTTAACTCTGCTTTGGATTTGAATTTCACATGGCAGCCATAACATCTACATTGGTGAATTTGTCTCCAGATGAAATTGACCAGTTTCACTTGCTGGTAGAAGTTTAATCCAAGTTCTGACTTTATTTTGAGGAGATCAAACTCGTGAGCATCCTCCATGTGGACACATAATTTCTCAATGGTTTTTGCTTGCTTTTCACAAAATAGGCAGCAGAGTCAGGGTGTTCTTCCCAGTCAGACCAGTCATCTTCCTGATGGTCTAGCAACTCCTGGTCATCTTCCAGTTGAACTTCCTCCCACAATCTTCCAAGTTCCAAATAACTAATGACATAAAATCGGTCATATTCTCTGATCTTAGGATTAATCCTCCGATGCTTTTTCTCATATGATCTTTAAGTGTATTTTTGTCCCCGAAGGTCTTCTCACAGTACCCGCACTGCAAGTTGTCCAGCTTTTTCTGTAATGTTCATAGAAATTGCAGTTTACAATGTTGTCTGGCAATCCAATGTTGAAAGCATGTTCTCTGGGAAGGTGGTTCAAAAGAACAGATCTGTTCCTGAAAAATTCCTCACTGCAAAACATACAAATACCATGAAAATGGTTATCGTTTCTTTCTTGCTGTGTTGTTCCATAACTTCTTTTTTTTTCTTTTTTTTTTTAAGATTTTATTTATTTATTTGACAGAGAGAGATCACAAGCAGGCAGAGAGGCAGGCAGAGAGAGAGGAGGAAGGAGGCTCCCTGCTGAGCAGAGAGCCCGATGCGGGGCTCGATCCCCGGACTCTGAGATCATGACCTGAGCCAAAGGCAGCGGCTTAACCCACTGAGCCACCGAGGCACCCCTGTTCCATAATTTCTTTCAGTCTCTGTTTCTGAAGTCCTTCTCTAAGTAGTCGATCTTCTGGTAAAACATCACATAACAAAAAGTAATTGTCTTGTTCTTCAAGGGGAGCTCTGGAATTGATTCTTATCACACTACAAAAATCTGTAATGTGCTGTTCAGTAAACCTTTTCCTCCAATATAAAATGTACCTTTGGAAATCAGCAACCAGCTTGACATCAGCTATGACCATCTTATGTTCAATAATCATGTGCTTCAGAAATTTGTCTTGTTCATCCAAGGAAAACGTCCTTCACAGAAAATACAGGGCACAGATGGAGAACCTTCTAAGGCAGTGGTGCCACCTGGACTTTCTGGAAGGGAAAGAGGCTCCAGGATATAATCCTTACTGTCCTCATAACTGACACCCCCAACTTTGCTGTGATTGCCCTCCTCCCCTCCGGCAGCAACCCTCTGGGTCTCAGGGGCAGCCATTACTCAGCAGAAGAGAAAAAGGAGGGCCTCCAGGCAGGCCCAGACCAATGGAAATGTGTCTGGACTTCATTTATAATTTAAATCTTGTCAACACTTGTTAAAATCTTAGAAAGTTTTAAAGCATATGCCTAAATATAATTAGGGATATTTATAAAGACCCAATATAGGCAAAATATAGAAAATGGTTTTTCTGGACAGGCAAAGAGGAAACAACTGTTTGCATTTTCTTCTTAAAAGCAGATCAGTTAACCTAAAAAGACTTTGTCCTTGAACAGAGAGAAAACCAGCTTTCTATACCAGTGTCTTTTTAAAATTCATTTCAATCTTAGTCCGTCATGACCACACTTAAAAAATTCTTTTTCTGAAGATTTCCTTTCACAAACCTTCTACAACTTTCCTTTGCATTTAGGCTTTGTCCCAAGTCATTTCCTTCCAAACAACCATCTCATTTAGGACAAAATTACCTTCTTCTCCTTCAACAAAATGCATTCCCATTCCTTATATCTTTCTTACATATCTCCTACTTTTCCACATACAGGGTTATTTCCCTTACTTCCATCAGTCTTAGTTACAGTTAGCAGAATTTTGTACTCTTAGAAATACCTAGGGGCACCTGGATGGCTCAGTGGGTTAGAGCCTCTGCTTTCAGCTCTGGTCATGACCCCAGGGTCCTGGAATCGAGCCCCACATCAGGCTCTCTGCTCAGCAGGGAGCCTGCTTCCTCCTCTCTCTCTGCCTACTTGTGATCTCTGTCTCTCAAATAAATAAATAAAATCTTAAAAAAAAAAAAAAAGAAAGAAATACCTTGACATCTAGTGATGCCTAAGTATTAACCATTGTGAACTGTTACAACCGAATTCTTTAGAAGACATGTTTACCAACAGATTTAAATATTCTTAGTTTCTTTGCAGTAAGTCAAAGCACAAACCTATGTCCAGTAATTAATGACTTAGCATTTTTTCCTATTTGAAAGATCTACATATCCAACGAATTTAATTCCATTTGTCATTCAACCAAAACTTTAAAGTTTCAGGTTACCAAAGACTTTGAAAGCTATATTAACAATTACCCATGAAAACTTTGAGACAATTAACCATAAGTTTAGTCATCACTTTGCTAACAAACTTCAACAGAGATAACAAGCTTATTTGACCTTGATTCTTGATAGAATAAAAGTTTCACATTTACCACTGATACATCTGTCTAAACTAAACCAACAAACTTAGTTTAAATGCTGAAATATGTTCCACCAGGATCTTTCCCATGGTCAATTTTCACCTGACATGTGGGGAAATCTGGAGTGGGTGGTGGTAGGTCCAATGGGTGCTCTTCTTGCTCCTTGACAGTTGTGCCTGAGGCCCTGAGGATGGTCTAGAAGCCAGTAATGTAGGCCCCACCCAAGGTGGTGCAGAAACAGGAAAAAGGGGGATGGGGAGGCAGAAGAGACAAAGTGCTGCCAGAGGGCAGAGAAAGGGTTCCTGGTTCAGATGATCATCAGCTCCAGAGGAGCAGATGCCATGTTTTCCCGACAACAAGGGTGGGGATAGACAATCCATATTGGGCCACAGAAGACAGGGAATTTTCCCAAAACAAAGGAGGTTTGGCAGCTTCTTGGGAATATTCCTTAAAGTCCCCATCCTGAAGGACACCTGGGATTCTGACCTGAGTGGAAGGCAGACGCTTTAACCCATTGAGCCACCCAGGTGTCTCTCCCACTTTCTCTTAAAGGTAAATATGAGAGCCTCTGTTATTTTACATTCTGTTTCTGTCTGGATCAAGTTTCCTGTGGGCTATCAGAGCCCCTATACATGCCAATTACAAAAAACAGGAGCACTCTCTTCCTGCAGCTCAGCTTTAGGCCCCTGGTCAGAGGAGGATTGTGGTCCCCACAATTTCCGACAGTTTCATCCTTGTCCAGAGTTCATCTGCTTTGCTGCCCCTGATGCCCCTGGGCAGGGCCTCCCTGATATGATAGGCTTTGCCTCCTTGCAGCCTTTGGGCTCTTCTACTTGGGTTACAAATGTCCTACTTTGGTCCTTCCTATTAACACAGAATTGGACCCATGGGGGCAGAGTTTGGGCTACCTGAAGCCAAGAATCAATATATGGGAATTGTCAGGGTGTCTGGGAGCCCCGACCATAATTTTGTAAATGACCTGGACAGTGGATAGGTCTTAGGGCCCCTCAGAGGGCCAGTTGACCCCAAAGGTGGCCCATTCCAATTCATAGTCCTAGTGGCCCTAAACTGCTTCCGTGATGACTTGTTTTGATCCCATAATCTTTTGAGAATTGCTTCTTAAAATTTTGAGCATACAGTCTAAGACTATAGGTTTTGAAGAGTTTTCCACCATGGTGAGCAGGGAGGCTCTCTTGGCCACCCTGTGTGTTCAGCATGAAGACTACAAAGGGTGGGTGCTCCTCCAAAGGAGAGACCAGTCAGATGCCCCTCTGTCTGCCATCCCAGAGGACAGACACTTGGGTGCCTCTTAGCCTTAGCGAGTCTATACAAACCCTAGACTGGCACCCCAAAGGGGCTCACCTTAGACCTTATGAGGTCACCATGGAAGCAGTTTAGGGCCACTCAGACTCCATAGGCTTCTGGGGACCCTAAGGGTGCCTGTCTGTGGAGCCACAGAATCAGTCCGCCCAACAAGCTAGGTCAAACTGCACCTTCACTCACACATTCACACTGAAGTTATTACAGTTCCTCCCCTCCAGGAGGCCCTGACCTGTGGAATTCCTTCTGGAAATTCCTTCCTGTCCTCCCTTATGGTGGGGGGGTGCAGTTCCTGACCTGAAGGACCTCCCCCCTGGGAGGCCCTACCTGTGAAGACCACTAAGAGGTCTCTGGAAAGTGATCAGTCTTCCTTTCCACCCTCAGGGGTGGGCCTCACTGGGTCCTGGGGCCCCAGGTCTTACCAGAATCCGACATTGGGACCAGGTCCTCACCTGCCAAGTCTCCTTTGAATCTGGGTGGGAACAGGAGGCGCGGGTGTGGGTGGGGGTTAAGGCAACTGGGCAGAAGACTGCGGAAGATTAGGCAGGGCGTGCCTTCTCCCTTACAATCCCTTGTTCAGTCACTGCCCTGTCCTTGCCCCAAACCAGTGGCAACAATGGGCCAGCACACTTGAGTTTCCTGGTCAGGGAACCAAATGTTGCGGAACCTGGACTGGATCCTGGCTGAAGAACCAAGTGGCACTCAGGGACTCTGGAGGATCAGAGGTTTATTTAACACCAGTGGGCTCAGAGGGTGTTGTTCTCCAAAGGTCTGAGCCCCAAGCTCAAGCAGGGAGGGGGATTTATACCCTTCTTCTTCTGCATACTTGGTGCTTTTGGTGCATTCAGGAAATGGGGTAGGAAAGAAGAACCTGGAAGGGGTTTGAGACAGGGACTGGAATTCCCTTGTTGATTTGGTCAACCATCTTAGAGCACAGTTTTTCCCTGTCGGGCTCAGGTCATGATCGCAGGGTCAGAGCATCAGGCTCCCTGCTCAATGGGAAACCTGCTTCTCCATCCCTCAGTCCCCCTGCTTGTGTTCCTGCACTCGCTTTCTCTTTCTGTGAAATAAATAGAACATTTTTAAAAATATAAATAAATAGGGGTGCCTGGGTCATTCAGTGGGTTAAGCCTCTGCCTTTGGCTCAGGTCATGATCTCAGAGTCCTGGGATCAAGCCCAGCATAGGGCTCTCTGCTTGGCAGGAAGACTGCTTCCCCCTCTCTGCCTGCCTCTCTGCCTACTTGTGATCTCTCTCTGTCAAATAAATAAATAAAATCTTAAATATATATATATGTATATATATGCATATATATATATATATTTGTTTATTTTTTTAAATTAATAAAAAGGGAAAGAAAAAACAACTACCTACCTGGAGGCCAGTGTAGGCATAATAATACTTTCCTCCCCTGCACTGCCAGGCCCTCATCCTAATCCTTGGAACCTGTGAATCCTACCCTGCCAGAGACTTTGCCGATGGGATTAAGATTAAGGGCCTTGGGGCACCTGGGTGGCTCAGTGGGTTAAGCCTCTGCCTTCAGCCAAGGTCATGATCCCAGGGTCCTGGGATCGAGCCCCGAGTCGGGCTCTCTGTTCAGCAGGGAGCCTGCTTCCCCTCCTCTCTCTCTACCTGCCTCTCTGCCTACTTGTGATCTCTGTCTGTCAAATAAATAAATAAAATCTTTAAAAAAAAAAAAAAGATTAAGGGCCTCAAAGCGGGGAGATTATCCCAGATTGTCTGTGTGGGCCCAATTGTATCACATTAGTCCTTAAAAGCAGTTAAACAAAGTTAAACTGTCAAAGTGGGGCACAAGATATGTATGTAGCTATAAAAAAAAATGCCTTGAAAATGCTATATAAACTCTTGGCTTTGAGTGCTCGGGGTCCTTGTTGAAACCCGCTGCGCTGGGCAGATACTTGGACCCCAGCTAGATGGAAATAAACCTCACTGTGTGACTTGCATTATCGAGAGTGTTCTCTAATTGAGGGGTGGTGGACTCCGTACCCTAACATTTATCTTCAGAGAGAGAACCTTTTGCCACTTAGAATTGCTGACATGTGTCTCCATTTCCTGCCCCAGGTCCTAGGCTGTCAGTGTTTCTTTTTCCTCTCCATGCCTCCAGGAACTAAAGTCTCGCCCCAAACCTCAGTCCGTACAACTCAGGGACCTCGACCTGGTGCTACCCACCTGCCATATCAAACCAGCTTCGGCCAGGACTTCCATGCTGTGCTCGTGCTCAGTACGGTTGTCCGTGTCCTCCAAAGCAGCAGTCACGCACAGAAAAACACCATTTTGGTTTATTAGAATTAAATTTAAAAACCCAGTATTTCTAGTGTAAATCTCCATAGTCTAGTTATTAATCAAGCAAAATTCGGCCATCACTTCTCAGAGTGCTTTCACAAATTAATTAAATGCTCTTAAATATTTTTAAACTGACTTTGTAGATTTAGTATATTGTAATTTTTAAAAAAATTTTTCTTCTGAGTAAGAGCTTCTATTGGGCCCTCAAGTCACATTAGCCTCATAATGCCAATTCATCAGATGCCACACACATTATGGAATTCTATTGTAAACTTTTACACTGTTGCATGATTTGGGTTGACTGAATTCTGTGTTCCTCTCATCTTTTCCTTGCTTGGCAGGGCCATAACTTACACACTTTTAAATAGCCCCCCTTGTATTCTACCTGGCTTTCCTGGTTTTGCTTGGCTCACAATTTTTAGGCGCCATGCTAATGAAGCTCCACTATATATATATGTGTGTGTGTATATATATATATATATAAGATTTTATTTATTAATTTGATAGAGAGAGAGAGAGAGCAAGAGAGGGAACACAAGCAGAGGGAGTGGGAGAGGGAGAAGCAGGCTTCCCGTGAGCAGGGAGCCTGATGTGGGGCTCCATCCCAGGACCCTGAGATCATGACCTGAGTCAAAGGCAGACGCTTAACGATGGAGACACCCAGGTGGCCCTCCCCACTATATGTTAATACTACCCCACACCAATGCCTTCTCTCTTGCCCAGTTTCTGACCTCCTGGGCCTGGGCCTGTCCTAACATCTCTATATGGACCAAGTTGTAATGCTGAGGCCCAACCTCTGCACTGTTGCTCTTGTCTCTTCCCCTTCCTGAATACCCTTTGCCCCCTCTACCCATCCTTCAAGGCTCAACTCAAATCCCACCTTCCTTTACCACAGCCCATGGGGCTTTCTCTCCTCTCCACACACATGCTGCCAATATTCAGTTTATATTACCTTGTGCATCATATCATTGCTAGTTAGTTTTTTCTGTTTTTTGTTTTCCCTCCCCTGTATTAGAAATGCTTAAAGGGCAAGAGCTGTGTTTTAGAGGGTTTATATCCCTGCTGATGGCTTAGCAGCGTGCCTTGAGCATGACAGCAACTCATTGAGATGGTTAGGTTGAGAAGTTAGGTGATTGAGAGGTTGACTTTCATTAGCACATAATTCCTAAAGAGTATGTCTCATTCTGCTCCTGCCCAGCATACTGTGGGTAGTCACTGATGACTGAGCAGTATTAATCCAGACTAAGTGCTTGAGTTCCCTGGTACATTCTATCGGCATGTAACTCTGCCTCTCAGTTTGCTTCATGTAGAATTACTGACTTCAACCAGCTAATAAATTCCAGTGAAGTCATATCTGGTACAGATTTTCCATTCTGAGGTTATGATACCTATAGCTGTCCAAATACCTCTCTGAAAAATAACCTCCTGTGTACTTAACTCTAGCTAAAAAGAAAACGCTGAATAACACACTCCAGTGAGCCTTATTTATGGACAATGAATATGCATAAACAGACAAGATGGGAGAAGCTCATAAAAATCCTTTTCCTAGGTTTAGTTAGCTGTGTCAGCACTTAAGAGGAAAACAGACCTTATTTTGAAGAGAACTAAATTTGCCATGTTTTGATGTATGCAGAAGAGCAAAGGGATATCTATGGCTCCTTCTACCCGGAGGAAGGAAGTCAGAAAAAAAGTATCCACATGACAGCTGAACCAAATGTACAACCAAACCCCAGGCCCCAGAAAGCTCCGATTTATTGCAAGAACCTGGGGAATCCCCAACTCAAATCCTGTCCTGGAGGTTTTAATTGAAAGCAGTTGCCCTCTCCCCACCCAGCAGGAGTATGAGTCAACTCCTGTCCCCCGGGCCAAGTGTTTTACAAAATACTCTGCATCACCATGGCAACAGCCCAGCATCTGCTTTCGTGTGGGTGTGGTTAGATGAAGTACTACTGCCTTTTTTTTTCCTGGTATCTGTTTGACCAGTTATAAATTTGAAACATTAATCACTGGGAAAGGCCCTTTGACACAGGCAGCGAGAGCTGCCACATAGCATTGCAAAAAGCAAAGAGGAAAAAGGGAGATCCAAAATGACCCAAAGTAACTCCACTTTAACAGCTCCTCTTCGGTCTCTGTCTCTGATGGGACTTCAGTCACCAACAATGCTGAACAACCCTGAGGTAACTCCTGAGGGCTAACAAACAGGTACTCAACAGGCTCACTGCACCACTTTTCACGATTTCTGTTACAGAACCTGGACTAGATCCTGACGGAAGAACCAAGCCGCACTCAGGGACTTTGGAGGTTCAGAGGCGGGCTCAGAGGAGACTGCCCTTCAAAGGTCTGAGCCCCGAGCACAAGCAGGGAGGAGAATTTATACCCTTCTTCTTCCGCACACTTAGTATTTTGGGCACGCATGGGAAACATGGTAGGAAGGAAGAACCCAGAAGGGCTTTGAGATAGGGACTGGAATTCCCTTGCTGGTTTGGTCAGCCATCTTGCAGTTCTTCCCTTATCATCCCCCCTTTGATGCCCCTTTAAACACCTGCTTTAGAGGGCATCATCATCATCTACTATGAGTTGGTAGTTTTGCAAGGCCAATATCTGGGTGGTGGTGCACCTGGTGACAGTGTTCTCTATAAACCTAGTGAGGGTTTATTACACAGAGGCCAAGTGAGATGAGATGGAGGATGGAGATCAGGGGTCCAGCTAACGGGAGCAACCAGGTAGTCCATTGGCTGAGCCCGTAGATTCCCCATGTTTTTCATTCCTTTTTTCATGTTGGTATTCTTACCCTTAATTCTTTGATTTTTGTGGTTACCACCCCTGACTCATTTACATAATAGCAGCATTCTTCTCCTAGGAATACACATGCCCCACCTCTTTGAGCTGTGAATAGATCTAGGGCCCGTTGGTTTTGTAGGGCCACTGCAGCTAGGGAAGTTATTTGGCTCCGCAATGAGAGGAAAGAGTCTGCAACCCTGTCCATATCCTCATTTAGTTCCTGGAAAAGTTTGTAACAGAACTGGAATGAGGTACCGAGGCCTGCTGCACCCGCTCCCAAGCCTGAAAGTACCCTTACACCTAACAGTGTCATCATGCCCAGTGCTGCCCTTTTTGTCTGCTTGGGTGGGGGCTGAGAGCTCGCTCAACCTCTTGATCAGACCAGACAGAGACGTCAGGGGTAAGGAGGACAGGCATTCACAGACCTATCCAATTTTCCTGGAGCCAAATTTCCACACAAGAGGAAAACTCTGGGCATGGTACGGTAAATCTCTGAATGGCTTACAGCACAATTACTGGTACATAGCTGAGCTGAGACTGAACCATAGCTAATATTTCCTGCTCTGGGACTGTTGAAACAGGTAATGTTATCTCTAGTCAGTTAGAGCTGAACATTGAAAGCCACTGGACCAATTAATATCATGGAGTTCTGGGTCTTGTTATAGAGGTCCAGCTCCCAATAGATAGAGGCAGGTACAGAGGTCCCTATATAGGCTCTGTGTACTAGAAGGTAGCCATAACCAGCATGCTTACATGTTTATGCTCAAGTTTTGGTTTAGTGAATAGGCTGCTGTAAGGACCTGGCCAACCTAGTGGATGGGGGCCAGGACCTGGGTTCACTGTGGGAGCCTGATAAGGTCGATCCTGTGATAGTCAGGGTTTAGGGTTACCAATGCCTTCAGGGCCTCCTTGACCCTTTTGTTTTTTTATTTTAATGCCTGATCCTGGGCCCCTTCTCCATCTCACATTCCAAAGTGGGTGAGATATGTGCACCAGGCAGTGGCGCCCTTGTCACCCCTGGTTTGGCAATACTGTTATTTGCTATTTGCCCAGTCCAATATTTTTTCCCATTATATATACACAAGGCGGCCCTTTGATAACATTTGGCTGGCATGTAAATATAGGCACTGAACCTGGTACCCCATCGGCTTGTTTTTACGCAGGCACATTGAGGCTCTCCAGAAATATCAGGGAGGGTGGCAAGGGGGAGGAAACCCATAATTAGGTAAATGGAGCAATCCATCCTAAGGTTCCCAAGGTTGCCCAATAAGCAATAACAATAGCAAGTCTCTGGGGCAAAGTCCAGTCAGAAGGGGCAACAGTGTAGTCCAACTCATAAGATGAGGGATATCAAGCCGATGAGAGCTAGGGACCATGGCAAGCAGATGTCCATTAGTCGGGGTCCCGTCGAAGGCAAAGCCAGACCAGGTCTGTGGGGTCTGGCTGGTCTTTCCACTAGTGCCTCTCCTCATCCAAATGATGAATTTTCTTCACTCTGAAGTGATGTACCCACGGAGTGACACCTGTGATTCTGAGGGCAGTCTAGAGGTTAGAACAACAGTGTAAGGCCCCGTCCACTGTGGTTTGAGGGCATCCTTTTTCCAATCCTTGACCCAAATGGAGTCCCCTGGTTGGCATGAGTGTATCTGCAACCCTAGAGATGTCGTAGTTCTCTCGATGGTAAACCTCCACAACTTATTTAGGACAGTTCCCAGTGCCTGAAGCTGTTCCCTTATGTCCTTATCTCCAGTCTGACGTAGGTTCCCTGGAAGGCTCCCTAAGTATGGGGGAGGTCGTCTGTACACTTATGTGGAAGGGGAGAAGCCTAGTGTGCCAGGCATGCAACGACCGCACAGGAGGGCTGGGGTAACAGATCTGGCCATGGAATATTACTTTCCTGGAAAAACTTTGCTAAGTTTTCCTTGAGGGTGTGATCCATCCATTCTACTCTCCCTGAACTTTGAGGTTGGTAGGCGGTATGGAGCTTCCAAATGATGTTGAGAGATTTGATTAAGGTCTGTACTCTATCTGCTACAAATGCTGGTCCATTGTCATTGCAGATTGTTAATGGCAGACCAAACCAGGGCACAATCTCTCTCAGGAGGACTCCAGTTACTTCCCGACTCCACTCAGTTCTGGACAGGAAGGCCTCAACCCAACCAGAGTATATACACACCATTAATAGGAGATATTTGTATCCCCTGCTTGGTTGTACCAAGGCTGTACTTGGCTCAAGTCTATTTCTAGATCTTCAAAGGAGGTTGCTCCCATCCTCTGGACAACTGGTGGGGGCTGTCGTGCGGATCGAGCATTATTCTTACTTAGCACATGTTATTCAACGTTCACTGGTTGCTCGGCATAGTGCTGGCAGCTGGCTGACGTAGTAAGTGCTTCTTGAGGAGGGCCTCTAATGCAGTTTTCCCTAGATGAGTGAGTTAGTAGTACTCCTTAACTAGATGCCCTACTGTTGCTGTTGGAACAAAGACATGTCTGTCTGGCATCATCCACTATCCCTTTTTAGTCAGGGTGGTCCCCTCAGCCACGGCCTCTTTTCTTCCTTTTTAGTGTAAGTGGGCATAAGGGCCATGGTGAGGTAAAGGACTTTGTCCGTGTCCTTACTGGCTGTGGTCTTGACCATCTCATCTGCTGGATGATTTCCTTGCACCATGGGGTCGTCTCTTTTCTGGTATCCCTTACAGTGCAGGATTGCTACTTCCTTTGGAAGCCAGACAGCTTTGAGGAGTTTTAGTATCTCCTCCTTGTTTTTGATAGCTTTCCCTGCAGTGGTAAGGAGGCCCCTTTCCTTATAGATGGCCCCATGTATTTGCACAGTAGCAAAGGTGTACTGGGAGTCAGTGTAAATGCTGACTCTCTTGCCTTCACTGAGGGTGAAGGCTCAGACTAAGGCATAGAGTTCAGCCCATTGTGCTCATCACGCAGATGGTAATCCCTTAGCTTCTGAGACTTCAGTGGTTGTGGTCACTGCATAATCTGCGTTCTGGACAACCTCTTGTAGGTAACTGCTGCCTTCGCTGAACAGCATGAACTCTGGATTCTTTATGGCTTGATCCCATAGATCTGGACAGCTCATGTAGACTTCATCAGTTACCTCAGAGCAGTCATGGTCTGGTTCCCCTTCTTCTGTGGGGAGAAAGGTTGCTGGGTTTAATGTCCTTACTCTCTCAAGGGTTTACACAGAGGAGCCCTTGATATTGTACTAGCCAGGAGCTGGAAAGGGAGTGGTGCCCCTGTGTGTTCGTGAGGGTTGCAACTAACTGCATGAGGGAACTTGATGTTAAGTTCTTGTTCCAGGGTGAGCTTGTCTGCCTCCTTGATGAGCTAAACTGTGGCTACTAGTGCCCTGAGACACAGTGGCCATCCTGCTGCCACGGGGTCCAGTTTCTTTGACAGATATGCCACGGGAACGGTCTGGGTGAGTACCTCAAACACTATCTTTTCTTTCTCATGTACAAAGAGATTGAAGGGTTTTTTCTATATCTGCCAGGCCCAGAGCCGGAGCCTGTCCCAGAGCAGTCTTCATCTCTGTGAAGGCAGCTTATGCTTCCTCAGTCCAGGCAGGGAGTTCCCAATCTAGACCTCCTAAGAGATCATAGAGAGGCTTTTCTATTGCCAAGAACCCAGGGATCCAGATGCAGTAGAATCCTGCAGCCCCCAGGAATTCCTGTAGGCCTTTTTTTGTCTGAGGCCTAGGCAAAGAGATGATGACTTTCTCTCTTTCCAGCCCCAATTCTCTCTTCCCTTGGGTGAGAAGGAAACTGAGGCATCTGACTTGTCATTGGCAGATCTGCGCTTTCTTCCATGAGAACCTGTATCCCGAGTCTGTCAGATGCTGGAGGAGGGCCTTGGTGCCTTTAGTATAGTCTTCTTGTGTATCACTGGGAAGGAGGTCATCCACACACTGAATGAGGGTAAATCGTGTGACTTTCTTGGGAAGCTGGTGAGGTCTGCAGCTAGTGCTTCCCGAAAGAGGGCTGGTGCATTCTTGAACCCCTGTGGAAGGCGCATCCAAGTTAGTTGCATCTGAGGCCCTGTGTTGGGTTCAGTCCATTCAAAGGCAAATAGTTGCTGGCTCTAGGGAGCTAAGTGGAGACAGAAGAAGGCGTCCTTTAGATCCAGGCAAGTGAATCATCTGGCTGATCCTGGGATTTGACTGTGGAGGGTGTGTGGATCTGGGCCCAGGGGTGCAGAGAGATGGTCTTAAACTGGTTGGTGTTCTCCTCCTGGTTTCTTGATTCCAAGAGTGGGCTATTCCAGGCCAACTGACACTCTAGCAGAATGCCTGCTTCTTTGAGCTTGGTCAGGTGTTCTTGGATGCTGATCTTGGCTTCTTGTAGAAGGGGATATTGCCTTTGTCTTTGGGTTGGGCTCCTGGGATCAGTTCAACAATGATAGGAGTCTGGTTCTCCATTAGTCCGGGCAGGTTGTCTTCAGCCCATACTGTAGAGAAGGCAAGTCTGAATTCTGGTGGGCTGTTCAGTTGGGCTTGAGAACAAAATAGCCTCCATTCTTCTTCTCTCAGCGTGGTGACCGCTAGTACCAAAGACCCTGCTTCTTGTTTTGGGTTTAGTCGGAGGCTGGCATGCGCGGTGGATTCAAAAGTTATTTGAGCCCTGAGCTTGGAGAGTATGTCTCAGCCCAGGAGGGGGATGGGGCAATCAGGCAAATAAAGGAATTCATGCCAGACCTTGTGATCCCCGAGTTTACATTGTTGTGCCTGGCAGAAGGGTTGCTGTATTGCTTTTGTCCCAGTAGCGCCAAAGATGGTTGCAGTTCTTGTGCTGAAGGGGACCACCAGGGAGGTGACAACAGAGTGCTCAGCCCCAGTGTCAACCATAAAAGTCATTGATTGGCCCCCTCCTTTCATTCTGACTGTGGGCTCGTGGAGGCCAAAGAGAGTGGGCCAGGGAGGAATGAGCCCAGTCCTCCTCAGTCAGAATCTACTTCTGCCAAACCTATGAGGTCCTTTCCTTATGGTTCTTCCTTATAGCAACTGGGCTTTGGAGCCTTTCTCTGGCTGGGACATTCATTTTTCCAGTGTCCCTTTTCCTTACACTGGGCACATTGGTCTCTAGCCAGGGGGGTTCTGGGCTTTCCCCCTTTCAGTGGTTGTGGTTTTCCCACCTTTGCATCATCCTTTTCCTTCAGAGTGGCGGCAAGGAGACTGACCTTTTTCTTCATCTTCTTTTCAGCCTCCCTCTCAGCTATGACCTCCCTATTCATGTAGACCTTATTAGTAACCTCTGTTAACTGGGTGATGTTCATCCCTGAAAAAGCCCTTCCATTTCTGGAGTTTCTTCCTGGTGTCTGGGGTGGCTTGAGCCACAAAGGAGGTATTTACCATTTGTTGGCTCTCCTGTGCCTCAGGGTCAAACGGAGTATACATCCAATAGGCTTCGCACAGTCTTTTATAGTAGTCCCTGGGGGATTCTTCCTCTAGCTGTCGAGTGACCATGGACACTTTGGTCAAGTTCATGGGTTTCTTTGCTCCTGCTCAGATTCCCTGAAGGAGGAACCCTTGGTATCAGTGGATGTGAGCCTGTCCTTCCTCTATGGTGAAGTCCCACATGGTACGCTCCCCAGGTGCTGTAGCGCTAGCCCACACAACAGGATCGATAACCACCATTGGCGTGTGTTCTTCTAGATACTGCCTTGCCCATCTTCTTCTTCTCCTTCTCCTCCTCCTTCTCCTCCTCCTCCTCCTCCTCCTCCTCCTCCTCCTCCTTCTCCTTCTTCTTCTTCTTCTTCTTCTTCTTTCCTCCACGTTGAACAGGGTACAGAGTAGTTGCTGGCAGTCCTCCCTGGTTGGCCTATGGGTTTGGAAGAAGGACTCCATGAGGTCTACCAAAGCTTTTGGCTTTTCAGAGTAAGATGTAAGATAGGGTGTTGTGCTTCCAGTTAAGAAGGTCAGTGGTGGAGAAAGGCTCATAATACATCATAGAGTGGCTGCATTGGACCGTTCAGTCTTCATTGCACCTTTTGGGTTCCCATATTTCCCGCACCAGCATCTGGAAGGCATTTATGCCTGGCCTGGGGAGCAGTATGGCTCCTGGTCCCAGAGAAAGCAGATCCCTTGGGCCTAGGGGCATCCATCTGTGGATTTCCTGGACCCAAGGGCATTGGAGAGACTGACGGCATTGGAATGTCTGAAACTGGAAGGCCAGTGCAGATGTTCTTGGGGACACATATGGGGGGTAGGGGGAACATGATTGTCTTATCCTCAGGATCTCCAGCCAAGAACTGTGGAGGCTGGGACTTCTGTCCATTCCCTTTGGGCCACTTAGATGAGGTCACTAAGACTCTAGCCTGTCCCTGCCTGTTGTGAATGAACTGCACCCATGGGGGAAGGGTCTGGGCAATATCCAGCCAGGAATGGATGTATGGGAACTGGTTGGGGTGTCCTGGATCCCCTGTGATGACTCACCATATATGATGGATAGTTAGGATGTCCAATGTCCCTTCTGACAGCCATCCAACCTCAAAAATCGGCCACTCTGACTCACACAGGTTGTCAACTTACTGGGGTACATCTTAACTCCATAATCTCCTGAGAACCCTTTTTTGAAATTCTTTTTTTTGTTTTTTAAAGATTTTATTTATTTATTTGACAGAGAGAGATCACAAGTAGGCAGAGAGGCAGGCAGAGAGAGAGAGGAGGAAGCAGGCTCCCTGCTGAGCAGAGAGCCCGATGCGGGACTCGATCCCAGCACCCTGAGATCATGACCTGAGCCGAAGGCAGCAGCTTAACCCACTGAGCCACCCAGGCGCCCCCTTTTTGGAAATTCTTGATCATGGTCTCCAGGACCATAGGTTTGCTCTGTCCTGATCCCATGGTGGTGTTTCCCATGTGCGGTGGTGCAGAGACAGACAAAGGGTGAGTGCCCCTCCCAAGGAGCCTCTCCCATAGGAGTCTTGGGTGCCTCTTAGCTGTAGCAAGTCCATATAAACCCCGGACTGGTGCCCTAAAGGGGCTCGCCTCAGACTTTATGAGGTCACCACAGAAACAGGTTAGGACCCATTTGGACTCTCTAGGCTTCTGGGGACCCTAAGAGTGCCCTGCCCACCCATGGAGCCACAGAATCAGTCCTGCCTGACAAGCCAGGTCAAACTGCACATTCACTCACTCATTCACACAGAAGTTATTACAGTTCCTCCCCCACTGGAAGGCCCTGACCTGTGGAATTCCTTTTGGAAATTCCTTTCTGTCCCCCCTCTCGTGGGTTCCTGACCTGAGGGACCTCCCCCCGAGGAGTCCCTACCTGTGAGACCTCTAAGAGGTCTCTGAGAAGTGATCAGTTTCCCCTTAACACCCTGATGGGTGGGCCTCACTGGGTCCTGGGGCCCCAGGCCTTACCAGAATCCACTGTTGGGACCAGGTCCTCACCTGCCAAATCTCCTTTGAGCCCAGGTGGAAACAGCAGAGCTGGCTGGTCTGAGGAGACTGGGTGGGAGATTAGGCAAGATGTGCATTAGGCAGGGTGTGCCTTCTCGGTTAGGATCCCTCATTCCATCATTGCCCCACCATTGCCCCAAACCAGTGGCAACAATGCGCCAGCACAGTTGGGGTTTCCCGGTCAGGGAACCAAATGTTACAGAACCTTAACTGGATCCTGACAGAAGAACCAAGTGGCACTCAGAGACTCTGGAGGGTTGGAGGTTTATTTAACACCAGTAGGCTCAGAGGAGACCGTTCTCCAAAGGTCTGAGCCCCAAGCACAAGCAGGGAGGGTAATCTATACCCTTCTACTTCTGCATACTTGGTACTTTTGACATGCACAGGACATGGGGTAGGAAAGAAGAACCCGAAAGGGCTTCGAGACAGGGACCGGAATTCCCATGCTGGTTTGGTCAGCCATCTTAGAGTACAGTTTTTCCCTTATCATTCCTATTTTACAGATGAAGAAACACAGACACCAGACTTTAAGGCTGGCCAAGTGGGAAGTAACAGCCAGGATTCACTCAGGCAGTCTGACTCCTGAGTCACCCATCCAATCACTCCATCTGATCGCTTCTGGTTATAAGACAGGAAGACCCCTGTCTGATTGAGTTTTTTGTTTGGTCTTGCCAATTAAAGTTAGATTATATCAAGGCTTTGAAGACTAAACAAGGATGTATCTTGATTTTTTTTTTAATTTTATTTATTTATTTGACAGAGGGAGAGAGAGAGATCATAAGTAGGCAGAGAGGCAGGCAGAGAGGGAGGGGGAAGCAGGCTCCAGGCTGAGCAGAGAGCCCGATGAGGGGCTCAATCCTAGGACCCTGAAATCATGACCCAAGCTGAAGGCAGAGGCTTAACCAACTGAGCCACCCAGGTGCCTCTGGAATTCTAATTTGACAGCTAACTGCTAAGTAAGCAAAAACTGAGCAAGTGGCATAGGAGAGAGCCAGCTAGTAGGACAGAGATGCTCTGTTCACAGATACATGGAGAAAGATCTGTGCTTGGTTGCTAATCAGCTCCAATCCCTCCTTACAGCTGGCTGCTTTACTTTACCACACAACCAACATTCTCCTCCTGGTAGGCCTGGCGGCTCACAGATGGGCTCACAATGGGCGGGGTGCGGGGTGGGACAGGTTCTGGGTGTGTGCACAACTCCACCACCATCCCTATTCTACCTGTCTTACCGACGGAGGGCCATCAGGGCCACAAGAGGACAGCCTTATGCCCTGGAGAAGTGCCATTTGCCAGGACCCCCTCTCAGCTGCCTGAATTGCTTGGACTCAAGGAGGGTTATTAGCTCTGGGTCCAGAGCCATTATTTGAGATGAAAAAAGAGGCACTGACCACTGTCATTTAATGCACAGCAGGGGGTGAACGTTTGGTTGCACCTAAATTCAAAAGCAAGCCGAAAATTACATTTAACCACTTTTTTCTTGGGCACTAAAGTGAGTTAAGTATTCTGTCATTGGCTAGCAGTTTCCATAGGTCTAATTCAGGTCATTAAAGGTAACACAAAGTTCCTCTAGGCTTACAGCATCATGCTATATCATGATTCTGTAGAGGTTCAGGGCAGGCCACCCCAAAATGGGCCATGTTGGCATGAAGATTATTTTAAGTTAAAAAGCAATCCAGACCAGCAGATTCAGGAAAAGCTCTCTACCGCCCCCACATCTACCTGAGAAGAACTGAGATAGAGGACCTGCTCCAGAAAGAGAGCTATCATGGTGGATAACTACCCTACACCATGAGCTAGGTCTGGTTGGCAGGAAGGAACCTAGCGAGGCCTGTTTGATCAAAGTCCTCAGTGTCCCATTGTTTCTGAGTGGCCCAGCACACATGTGTTTACCAAATACAGACTCTTTTTCATCTTCCTGTGAATCTCACTCCTTCCCTTTGAAGTCCCAAGGGCCTAGTCCTTCTCCCTAGTTCAGGAGTATATATCATTCTGCCTGACTATCTTTGGAATTTCCATGTCTATGTGGATTCCTCCTCGGTATGAAATTAAATTTGATTTTCTCCTGTTAATCTGTCTCAAATCCATTTGATTCTTTTTTTTTTAATGAGGTTTACTTTTTATATTTAATAATTAGTTTATTTTTGAGGGTTTTTTTTTAAGATTTTATTTATTTATTTGACAGACAGAGGTCCCAAGTAGGCAGAGAGGCAGGCAGAGAGAGAAGGGGAAGCAGACTCCCTGCTAAGCAGAGAGCCCGATGCAGGGCTCAATCCCAGGACCCTGAGATCATGACCTGAGTTGAACACAGAGACTTTAACCCACTGAGCCACCCGGGTGCCCCAGTCCATTTGATTCTTAAACCAGCAAGAAGGACCTAGAAGGGGAAAGGAAATTCTGCTCCTCAACACTACAAAACTTTAGTACCACAGTAAGCTAGTGTGCCAGGAGTGGCCACCGTGTTAGACCTTCCTTAGAGAGGTCAGCAAAATGTGCTTGCCAAGAAATTCATCTCATCTTCAGAGGAGCATGAATCCTACAGAATGCCTGGGTTTGTACGCAGATGGTTGACTAGCTGTGGAACTGAGCAAGTTACTCTACTTCTCTATCCCTCAGTATGCTTACTCCTAAACAGGGGACAGTAATAGTTCCTACCTCTTAGGGTTATTGTGAGGATCAAGAAACTAATTCATGTCAAGTGCTTGTTACAGTTCCTGGGACAGCCCGCCACATATTTCAGCTTTGGCTTTAAGAATCTGCTGTTCCTGGGGCCCCTGGCTGGCTCAGTCACAAGAATGTACGGTTCTTGATCTTGGGGTAGTGAGTTCGAGCCCCACATTGGGCGTAGTGATTACTTAAATAAATAAACTTAAAAATATATATACCTGCCATTCAGATGAGATTACTGTGTTTCCACATGAGTTCAGTCTACCTGCTAACATGACTTAAGTATGTTGAAATAGGGTATGAGAGATAGGTTGGTTTGCCTGCTAACTGGGATGCCACTATATAAAAAGGCTTATTTATATTACTTGTCCTTAAGGTAATTCTGATCATAATCTCAACCAAGCACCCAGATCAAGTTCAAAAAGGTGGTCAGACAGATTTCAGGAAAACAAACCATAACCCCACCTTGTTTGCTACAAATCTACTAATGCGGGAAGAGCAAGTTCTGAGGAATGGGACCCAATCCGCATTGTTTTAATTCATAACACCTCAGTGCAGGGATGCAGGCTGTCACCAAACTTCCCATGTGCCCTCAGAGATTTCTACAAAGGAGGGTTCTAGGGTTAACAATCTGAGGGTAGGGCATGGATACTTCTCTTGCAGCATTTGAGATAGCAAAATAGTTGCATATTTACTTGGAGGGCCTTCGTGGAAGATATTTTGAAGAAAAGGAGGGGCTGAATCCCCCATACCACCCCTTGGTTACCACCACTTTCCTCATTTCCCACTCAATGTCAGGAGTATTCAGTCACATCAAGGATTTATATTATGTTTCAAGAGTACTTTGAGTTTATCTGGATAGCTCCATCTGTTAAATGTCTGCCTTCAACTAAGGTCATGATCCCGAAGTCTCAGGATGGAACCCCACACTGGGATCCCCGCTCAGCAGAGGAGCCTTCTTCTCCCTCTCCCTCTGCTCCTTCTCTGCCTCTCACTCACTCTTTCCACCAAATAAATAAATAAATAAATAAATAAAATATATTTTTTTTAAGTATTAAAAGAATCTCTTATTTCCCTCTCCCTCCTTCCCCAGTGAGATCAGTGAGGAACCCTGGAGGGTTTCAAAGCTAGGCTGTATCTTGATGTATTGGAAAAAGGAAAAGACATGCCACAGAAATGCTATTTGATCCTATTTGACAGCTATTTGAGAAATGCTATCCATTCCCTAATTCAAGAACTTCCTTGAAATTTCAGCTAATGTCCCACCATGACAGGTGTGTATATAATATACTCTTGTCCACTAACTTGAAATGTTTCTGAAGAATGGGCTTAATGGTGCTAAAACTGGTACAATTCCTGACATTCCAGAGAAGTTACAGGAGGGCTTGGATGATGTACTTTTCAGTCACTTTGCTCTGTTGGGTTCTTGCTACCCAGCTCCTCCACATGGAAGGGCTGGACACATATTTGGTGACACATGTGTGACAAGGTACAGGCATTGGGTAAGAGGTTCTGGGCACCAGGCGGCAGCTGACTCAAATGTCTTG
Organism: Mustela nigripes; assembly: GCF_022355385.1. Taxonomy (NCBI): domain Eukaryota; kingdom Metazoa; phylum Chordata; class Mammalia; order Carnivora; family Mustelidae; genus Mustela; species Mustela nigripes. Next base: position 106,925,732 of record NC_081570.1, on the reverse strand, counting down.
GAGCTGGCAGATGACAAGGAAGTGAAAAGAGAGTTCACCCATGGGGGCAACCCCATTTCAGTTGCACTCTACTGCTGCCAAGTAGGAAATAGGGCAGGGGATTTCAGACATTCCTATATTCTCAAGAGAAGCCAGAAGTCTAGGTTATTACATGCTATCTCCTGATTTTTAAGGCCGGCAAATTACTAAAGTATTTTTAAAGTACTACATGGATGACCAAATATGTACAGGCCACTAATTCACAACCAATGGCCACTAAGGACATGCCAAGTACATTGCTTCTGACCTTCAAAGGTTTGGTGACCTTGGAGCACTCATAGTATTAAGTTCATCCCCCACCTTACTACTTGCCTTGGGCACCGACTGGCCTGGTTATTGTACACCCATCACCTTATTTCACCCCCTGCCTCAGCAACACTATGAGTTAGGAACTAGTATTATCTCCATCCACAGCCAAGAAAACTCCGTCTTGAAGAATCTGAGTAACTTAACCAAGGTTGAAGACCAAGTATAGGGTGAAATTTGTCCTGGGGCAGCCATGCACTCTAACTGAGGGGTGGGACTCACTGGCACCTCAGACCTAATATGCTGTCATTCCACTGAGCCCACCTCTCAGACTACAGGTTCTTTTTTTTTTTTTTTCAGACTACGGGTTCTAACACATGTCATTCAGTGTGGTCTCACATTGACCACTCAAACACAAAATTTGTTTAATTCTTCTTTTTTAGTGAGGGACAGCAGTGTAGAGTTTTGCCAATAAATATTTGAAAGTAGTGATTTCAAAAGCTACTGTGAAGCAATTCCATGCCATGGATTTAAGTGTCTAAACTTACAAAATTTGGCAAAAAGCATGTTATAAATGGATGCCAAACACAGGGGAGTGAGGAAAAGGTAAAGCATGAAGGACTACTGAATTTTTGTTTCTCTGTGATACTAGTGAGAACTACAGACTATATAAAAAGGGGTGGAAAAATCTGTATGGACTTTTACCAGAGCCGTTTTCAATTTTTACAAATTGCTTACAACCATGTATGGTTACCAAGCAACTGTAACCAAGTTATGACTTCAGTGGTGAAAATACAATACACATACACCCTCATGATCTTTCCAACAAAGGGCCCCTGACTCATTTTCACCAGTCCTTGATACCAGCATTTGCAGATCTGCAGGAACTATGATATCATCATTTCTTCCAATGAGCCAGAGGAAGTTAAGCAAGTACAGTGTGTGTGTGTGTGTGTGTGTGTGTGTGTGTGTGTGTGAGAGAGAGAGAGAGAGAGAGAGAGAGAATGAGAGAGAGATAGAAATGGAGCAGGGCATCTAGAAACAGAGTCAAATGATCTTCATCAATTTCCACAACAGCAGGCCTAGATTACTTTAGGACACTGATAAATTTTAAGAGAATCACCTTTTTTTTTTTTTAAAGTATTTTGAGGGAACTGATTGAAGCCTGATCACCTTCTACCATAAGGCAATGGGTGCAATGTTTACTCACACGGGCTCTGGCACCAGACTGCCTTGGTTTGAATTCCAATTTCTATACTTCCTTGCTATGTTTTCTCCTAACCTTGATAAACTTCAGTTCTCCCATCTGTAAATGGGGGATAATAACAGACACTACACTGTAGAGTTGTTGTCAGGATTAAATCAGTTAAAATAGATTAAGTACTTAGAACAGTGGGTGGCACATAATTAGTACTCAACAAATGTCAACATTATTATCTCTCCCGATGAAAATCACAGGTAACTAAAAAATGCTGACCCTTTTGACCAGTTGTTCTCAACAAGGATTGGTCACCTCTAAAAGGGGGGAATTTACAAGTGTGTTCTTTGGTTGCACCATGATCGGCAGGCACCAGCACTTAGCCAGCATGGTCAGGTTTAGGGATAGACACTCTACATTCCGTGCAACAGTAACCGCCCCCCCCCCAAGGTCTTACACAACTTTAAAAGTCCTCCTAGCCTTCCTGTAGGTCAAAATTTTAGGACTATCTGAACGTAGAGCCTAATTCCATTTTACATATAAATGTGAAGCATTTTTTCCCATAGCTGGAACATCACTGAATTTTACAGGAATGCACCTGGCATGTAAGTCAAATAAAGCTAAACTTCAGCTATTTAGAAATGTCCCAAGAATCGTTCACATTTTGTAAAACGAGGTGACTGACGACAAATGCGAGTCACCAACATATCTCTATCAGCTCAAATCTGCACTATTGCAATCACAGGGATTCCATGTGTACTTTCAAGATTCGGGGTCCATCCTATGTCTTTGGAGTTGTTATGTGAAGTTATAGGAATCTGTAATCTTTCTGGGCCTCCAGTGTTCTCATTCAGATAACAAATATTTACAGAACACCTGCTCCCAACCAGAATTTGGGCTGAGGTTTAGGGGGTCAAAGAATAGTACAGTGTACTATTCTTTGTACACTGTACACTGTACACTATTCTTAGTACACTGGTGAATTTCAGTCACCCCAGAAGAGAAGAGAGGTGTCTAGACGCTCTCTGAGATCTCACTCAGCTTCAACAGACTACGAATCCAGGAGTCTAATTACAATTTGATGCTTACTACTTTTTAGGTGTGTGTGAGAGATTCCCTGAGCTCTTAAGTTTTGTTAGAATGCAGGAAACAGTTATTTGAAGCTAGATCACTGAAAAGGTTTCTCCAAAACAGTAAAAGAAATCACAGTCTTAATTTATCTCAACTCAAAGCATCTCTGTGAAACTTTCTTTTTATCCAAACTAAGATATAAGTATTGCTATCACTTTCAATTTCATTTAATTCCATGCCGCCTCCCCCTAAAAGTCAGTGAGCACCTTCTCTTGGTAGTAATTACTTATTTTATAATACCAGTGCTGCTGTTATGTTATGTTATCTTCGCATGCATAGAGGCGATTTTATTTTTTTTTTAATTTTATTTATTTTATTTGACAGAGAGAGAGAGATCACAAGTAGGCAGAGAGGCAAGCAGAGACAGAGGGGGAAGCAGGCTCCCTGCTGAGCAGAGAGCCCGATGCCAGGCTCGATCCCAGGACACTGAGATCATAACCTGAGCCGAAGGCAGCCACTTAATCCACTGAGCCACCCAGGCGCCCCCATAGAGGCGATTTTAAATGAGTAAATTCTAAGGCATATTTGAGGTTTTTAAAAATAAGAGAAGTGGGGGCGCCTGGGTGGCTCAGTGGGTTAAAGCCTCTGCCTTCTGCTCAGGTCATGACCTCAGGGTCCTGGGATGGAGCCCCCCATAGGAGGGCTCCCTACCTGGGGAAGAATCTGCTTCCCCCTCTCCCTCTGTAGCTGCTACCATGCCCTTCCTGCACAGCGCTCTCTCTTGCCTTCTCTCTCTCTCATATGAGTAAATAAAATCTTTAAAACATAAAAAATATATAAAATTAAATTAAGAGAAGTAATAAAAAATAAGGATCTTTAGTAAGTAGCAAAATGTAATTATGGTGGACTGGATGGGGGAAGTTAACAATACAAGAACAAAATAAAACAATTTTTAAAGGAAGGGAGAGCAATGTGGTAGGAAAACAGCAGGGAGAAGAGGGAGACACAACCTCTTTCCATCTGTAAGCTTCACTTTGTTTTATTCCTGCCCACATCCCCCAAATAGCTGATACTGCCCTAGTCCCAGGGCCCCTTCTTTTTGAATTTGGCTAAAGACAAAGGAGTACCAGGGTCAAATGGGCCTCTGATGTCCCCTGCAGGTCCTCAAGGCAAATTGCTTGCCCTTTTAAAAAATTTTTTAAGGCTGTATTTTTAAAATTTGAATTTAATTTTAATTTCTTTAATTTAATTTTTAATGTAATTTTAAAATTTCATTAATTTAATTTTAATTTTAATTTAATTATTTTTTAAAAAGACTGTATTTAACCTGTATATATAAACCTGGGTCCAACAAGATAGAGCAAATATAGGTTTCAATAGTGTATGATTCTGGAAATGACATCAGTATTATGCTCTGGGTGCACCTGTGTGGCTCAGCTGGTCAAACACCCAACTCTTGATTTTGGTTCAGGTCATGATCTCAGGGCCCTGCTTGTGGGGGAGTTGGCTTGGGATTCTCTCGCCTTCCAGCTCTGTGACACCCCCGACCCCTACTCGCTCTCACTCTCAAAATAAAAAAAGATAAATCTTTTTTTAAAAAAAAGAAAAAGGATTATGCTCTGGAATTGCTCATATTAATGAAATGAGAGATTTCACCAATATTGGTAAAAGACTGGCAGTGTAGTTAGCTGTAATTTAGTGAAAATGCATGTAATTTGTCAGGAACACTGGATTTGAATTCCTGCTCTATAACTTATTAATTCTGTGATCCTGGGAAAGTTAATTGATCTCCTGGAACTGTCTTCTCACCTTTAAAATAGACATTCCGGGGCGCCTGGGTGGCTCAGTGGATTAAGCTGCTGCCTTCGGCTCAGGTCATGATCTCAGGGTCCTGGGATCGAGCACCCGCATCGGGCTCTCTGCTCAGCAGGGAGCCTGCTTCCCCCTCTGTCTCTGCCTGCCTCTCTGCCTACTTGTGATCTCTCTCTCTGTCAAATAAAATAAATAAAATTAAAAAAAAAAAGATTTAAAAAAAATAAAATAGACATTCCAAGGCAGACACTCCAGGGTTGCTGTGAGAATTAAATGCGATATGGGTAAAAAGTGCCTCATTCGGTATCTAGTCTCTGGGAGCTCCTTAACAAGTGGTTATATTCTTCCAAAGAGAAGAATATAGTAAGAGTTCTGTATCAGGGCACCTGTGTGGCTCAATTGGTTAAGCGTCCGCTTTCAGCTCAGGTCATGCATGATCTCAGGGTCCTGGGTTCAGGCCGCACGTCCAGCTCTCTGCCCAACAGGGAGTCTGCTTCTCCCTCTGCCCACCCCTCTGCCTGCTTGTTCTCTCTCTCTCTGTCAAATAAATAAATAAAATTAAAAAAAAAAAAAAAGAGTTCTGTATCTCTTGTGGTACCAGAAACCAAGGAAATGTAAATAATAGTCATGTTCTTCATACCCCACCCCCGCAGTCCTTCATGCTGAAGGCAACTGCAGTTCCGGTGGTTTCTGCTCTGGAGGGAGAAATCCCACAGGCACAGCCCACGTTGCCTGCAGCTGCCAGCTCTCCTATGAGGAGGACTATCCTGTGACTCATACCTCATTTTCCAGGACGATCCTTAGAACTCATCGTACTTTTTTTCTTACAGCCTTAAAAATTTGGTGGAGCATTCACCTACAAGACACCACATGTCCGTACATTGAAACCTGCTTTCAACAACCTCATACCCACTCAGAGGAGGACATAGATACTGCTCATTACCCACTCTTCACGTGTCCGCTGTAGAGTACCACCTGGCAGAGAACCCAAACAGCAACAATCCAGAAGCTGTACCCCCTCTTCTAGCCCATAACATTTGATGGTGACAACTTTGCAGTCCAAGGTTCAAGGAGATCGAGGACAGGTACTCCTAAAATCTGAACTATTTCGAATCACTAAACATACTTCATTGTCCTCCGAGCACATTTAGTCCTGCTATGGATTTAAGTACTGGAGAAAGAGGAAGGGAGCATCTTATACCTCTCCTCATAGAAGAGGAAACAGTCCCAAGATCTCATTGTTTATATCTGTATAAAATGTCTCTTCTGGGGGTGCCTGGGTGGCTCAGTGGGCTAAGATTCTGCCTTGGGCTCAGGTCATGATTCCGGAATCCCACGTGGGGTTCCCTGCTTCGCAGAGAGTCCGCTTCTCCCTCTCTGTCTGCTACTCCTGCTTGTGCTCTCTCTCTCTCACTCATTCTCTCTGATAAATAAATAGAATCTTCTAAAAATAATAAATAAAATGTCTCTTCTGTACCCAATTTGGAAAACAAAAATGTTAAATAACAATTTATCACTGTGTAAGCCTCAGCAGATGAAGTTTTGAAGTTTTTCCAAGCCCTTAATGAGACAGTAGTCATCAGTTAAAGGGACAAACTATTGGGTATACAACTTACTAACTTCTTGAGGAAAATCAGCCACAAGTGTGCAGGGAAATAAAGATGTATAAAATCTTCCTAATTACTCATAGGATGTTCATATAGTCAAAAATTTTACCTACTGACTACAAATTCAGAAGATTTGGGCTAAAAGTCAATGGAAGATACAGATAACTGTCTAAAAATACTTCTAGGCAGAACAGAAGGTCCCCAATGATGTCCACATTGTAGTCCCCAGAATCTATGAATGTTCCCTCATGTAGCAAAAGGGATTATGCCAGATGTAATTACATTGAGGAACTCAAAATGAGATTATGCTGGATTTCCTGAGTGGGCCGGATGTACTTACAAGGGTCTTTAAATGTGAAGAGGGAGGCAGAAGAATCAAAGGAGATCTCAGATTATAGCAAAGGCTGGAGTTAGACCCTTGCGGGCTCTGGGCCCAGAACCAAGGAATGAGGGCGCCCTCTAGAGGCTTGAAAGGACAAAGACCTAGACTCTCCCCTGAATCCCACCCCCCCCCCCCCCCCCCACCCCTCTCCCCGCATTCAGATTTTAGGCCCATGAGACCCCTGTGGAGTGTCTGACCTCCCCAACTATCTTTGCACTGTTTTAAGCCACTAAGTTTGTGGGAATTTGTCGGAAGCAATAAGAGACTAATACACACGATCTTGGCTGTTTCAGGTTAATGTGCAGTTTTGGTGAGAACATACCGAAAAAAACTCAACAAATTCTGTGATGTTCCTTCTGTGTGTTCTTGGTGTACCATAAGGTAATTTCAAAAGAAATGAAAGGGCGGGAAAATGTAATACATAAATAGAAGGCAGAGTTACTATAGCCTACTTGGAAATGTTAAAACCACTAGCTTTCTGGGATGTAGAGCTGCAAACAGTTCCACAAAAAGACACCAAAAAATGGGTCATAAAAAACTACAATACATCCTAATCTATTTCTCTTCAAGCTGGGAAGACGTCAGTAGATTCTTAATGGTGTTTAAACCCCACCTCTCTTCATATGGAATACCAGCTCCAAAACCCACATTTACAATTTCTCAAGCAAAAGAAAGGCAGAAAATGGCACGCATTTGACAAAGAATGTCTCATAAGCGAACAGATCTTTAATGTGCTGTCACTTCTTAGTATCTACCAAAATTTTTATGTAGGATTAACTGAAGTATATGTAAGTTACAGTACATTTTTCTCTACAATAGGCCAGATTGTCAGAAAGCTATATACCTGTTGCCTCCTCTGCTGGGTCTTTCCATTCCCCCAGAATTTCCTTCCTTGGACTTTGGGACCATCAGCTTATGTTGAGGGACATTATATGGTAGAACTGTATGAGGCTTTTTTCTGTTTTCACAGCCAGGATGTCACTGAGGGTGTTACTCGTTACATTTTACAGAATCCCCTCCGTGAGAACCCCTGTATACATCCATGCCTCAAGGTCTCAGTACTAGAAACTGGTAAGCTATTTCTGAGCAGAGGGTGGCTCTTTTTACCTCTTATGGAAATATAACATATATGACGTGATACATTTGTCAAAGACCAAGTACAACATAAAGAGCAAACCCTAATATGAATGATGGACTTTAGTTACAGCCTCACTACTGGTTCATCATTTGTAACAAAGGCTGTTAATAACAGGTAAAACTGTTTGGGGGAGAAAGGGTACAGAGGAACTCTCTGTACTTCCTGTTTAACTTCTCTGTGAAGCTAAGATTGCCCTAAAATATAAATATCTAAAATACCTATACAATGGGGCAACTGGGTAGCTCAGTCAGTTAAGCATTTGCTTTGGCTCGGGTCATGATCTCAAAGTCCTCAGATCGAGGGCTCCTTATTAGGCTCCTTATTCAGTAGAGAGTCTGCTTCTCCTCTCCCTCTGCTGCTCTCACTGCTTGTACTGGCTCCCTCTCTCTCTCTCTCTCTCTCAAATAAATATTCTTTAAAAATAAATAAATAAAATAAAAATTTAAAAAAATAAACTATCTATACAGCACAGGGCATGCATCTGAGTGTAAGGGATTCAGCAGGGATGGCAGCAGCAGTTTTTTTTTTTTATCTCTGAATCCTCACCTGAAACCAGACAAGCAGGGGTACCTGGGTGGCTCAGTCAGTAAGCATCCAGCTCCTGATCTCAGCTCAGGTCTTGATCTCAGGGTTGTGAGTTCAAGCCTCACATTAGGCTCCACTTGTTTTTTTTTTTTTTAATTTTAAAGATTGCTATTAATTCATTTTTGAGACAGAGAGAGAGGGAGAGAGAGAGGGAGAGCACAAGCAGGAGGAGGGCAAGGGGAGAGGAAGAAGCAGGCTCTCCCCTCGGCAGGGATCTCAACACAGGACTTGATCCCAAGACCCCAAGATCATGACCCTAGCTGAAGGCAGATGCTCAACCAACTGAACCATCCAGCCACCCAGGCTCCACTTTAAAAAAAAAAAAAAATTTCAGACAAACAAGTAGATAGCAAAACCAAAACCTCACGGACAGTCATGGGGAGGAAGAACTTCTGGCCCCTTCAAGGTCCCTCTGGCTGGACTTCTTAGTCAAATTGACAAGAGACGGTTTAACAGGAGAAAATCAAATTTAATTTCATACCGAGGAGGAATCCACATAGACATGGAAATTCCAAAGACAGTCAGGCAGAATGAGATATACAGCAGTCCTGAACTAAGGAGGAGTAGGGGTCTGGGACTTCAAAGGGAAGGAATGTGATTCACAGGAAGATAAAAAAGAGTCCATGTTTGGTAAACATACGTCTGCTGGGCCCCTCAGAAACAATGGGACACAGAGGACTTTGATCAAACAGGCCTTGCTAGGTTCCTCCCTGTCCACCAGACCTAGCTCATGGTGTAAGGTAGTTATCCACCATGATAGCTCTCTTTCTGGAGCAGGTCCTCTATCTCAGTTCTTCTCAGGTAGATGTGGGGGCAGTAGAAAGCTTTTCCTGAATCTGCTGGGTTTGGATTGCTTTTTAACTTAAAATAATCTTTATGCTGAAGTGGCTCATTTTGGGGTGGCCTGCCCTTGGACCCTTTAATAGTAAAAGTAGATGGCAGAATATCTCCCAGGTGTCTCAAAATAAAAGCAACTAGAGATAAATCAGCAGTCACAAAACCTGCACAGTATCAGTATCAGTATGGGAAGAAGAAGGAAGAAATGGCAGCAGTGTCTGATGGACCCAAGAACAGGAAAACTTCAAAACAGCAACAGACACAGAAGGCCCAGCTGAAACTGGGGAGATTCTGCTCTCTCAATACTAAGTGAGTACAAGGGGTCCCTAGTAAGGACCAAAGAGGCTGAGCAGTCTGGCCCCCATAAACTGTCAGTACCCATCCCCCAAGGTGTCCTAGCACAGAGAGGAGGCAGAGGTCCTGATCAGGGAGGAGAACAGAGTCCAGAAATCTCAGAAAGTGGGCTTCATATTTTTAACGTTACACCAAACAGAAGAGGAAGGTCTGTGAAGTTGGGAAAACTTTCTTACCTCACTCTAAAAGTTCAAGAGAACTACTTTCATACAAAAGTGAGCAACAAAAGAGGATTTAGTTGAGTCATCACAAAGTTTTAATAACAATAATTTTTTTAAAAAAAGAGTTAAGGAACAGAATAAATCCCCATAAACAATAGAACATTCCAGAAAGATATGTCCCCGAAATGGATCAAAACTGTAACCTTGGGGCATCTGGCTGGCTCAGTTAGTAGAACATGTGACTCTTGATCTTGGGACTGTGAGTTCAAGCCCCATATGGGGTGTAGAGATTATTAAATAAGTAAACAAACATTTTTTAAAAGCCCTATAGACTATTATTTCAAAAGGAGCTAAAAGGAGCTAAGCTCAAAAGGAGCTAAAAAGACGTTAAGAATATGTTATAAATCATAAGTGTGGTTCAATAGATTTATACAAAGGGACATATACTTGTAACCACCGTCTGTTTCAAGAATTGGAACATTACACACATCTTTGTAGGTTCCCATGTATCTCTTCCTTATCAATAATCTCCCTCCCTAAAGATAACGCAATTTTGACTCTATGATTTTAAATGTATTGCCTGGTTTTGAAGGTTGTATGAATGAAACTTCAACCTACTCTTGTGTGCCTGGCTTGTCTCCACTCAATATTGTTTATGAGGTTCACCAGGCTGTTGTGGAAAGCATGGTTCATTCTTTTTCAAGGCATAAAAGAAGTCTTGTATGAGCTAACCACAGGTTATCCGTTCTGCTGCTTATGGGTATGGAGCTGCTTCCACTTCAGTACTATTATAAAAGATACTATGGACATTCTTTTCCTTGTTTCTTTCATTCGCTTTTGTTGGGTGTAAGCCTAGGCGTGGAACCGCTGGGTCATAGAGAATGCATATGTTCAGCCTTAGCAGTTGCTACCCAACAGCTATCTAAGGTGGTTTTATCAATTTATACGCTTAGTAGCAGAGAATGAGAACTCCAGTTGCCCGTCCCATTCTTGGTACAATTAAAAAATTTGGTATTGTCAGGGTTTTTTCAGTAGCCATTCTGGTAGGTGCATATTGGTTAATTAGCATTCCCCTAATGACTAATAAAGCTGAGTACCCTTTCATTTGCTTACTGACCATTGGATATCCTCTTTTCTGATGTGCTTGATTGAGTTACAAGCACGTGCATACTCAGCAGGGTGTGTGCTTCTCCCTCTGCCCCTCCTCCTGCTCAGGCTCTCTCCCTCACACAAAAATAAATACATAAAATCTTTTTTAAAATAATAATTACATAAAGCCCTTCATCAGATGCATTTCTACAAGTATCTTCAGCCTCCCTTAGGCCTGCCTTTTTACTCTCTTATTGATATCTTTTGATTAATAAAAGTTCTTAATTATAATGAAGTCCAATTTATCAATATATTTCATTTATGATTAGATTTTTTTTAATTAACATATAATGTATTATTTGTCCCAAGGGTACAGGTCTGTGAATCATCAGTCTTACACATTTCACAGCACATACCCTCCCCAATGTCCATAACCCAGACATCCTATCCCTACCCCCTACCCTCCAGCAACCCTCAGTTCGTTTCATAAGATTCAGTCTCTTAGGTTTGTCTCCCTCCCTGGTCCCAACTTTTTTTTTTCCCTTCCTATCCCCCATGACCCCCAACTCTGCCTCTCAAATTCCTCATATCAGAGAGATCATATGATAATTGTCTTTCTCTGATTGACTTATTTCACTAAGCATAATACCCTCTAGTTCCATCCACTTTGTTGCAAATGGCAAGATTTCATTTCTCTTGATGGTTGCATAGTATTCTATTGTATATATACACCAGATCTTCTTTATCCATTCATCTGTTGATGGATGTCTAGGTTCTTTTCATAGTTTGGCTATTTTGGACATTGCTGCTATAAAGATTTGGGTACACTTGCCCCTTTGGATCACTACATTTGTACATTTGGGGTAAATACCCAGTGGTGTGATTCCTGGGTCATAGGGTAATTCTATTTTCAACTTTTTGAGGAACCTCCATACTGTTTTCCAGAGTGGCTGCACGAGCTTGCATTCCCACCAACAGTGCAGAAGGTTTCCCCTTCCTCCGCATCCTCACCAACATCTGTTATCCCCTAACTTGTTAATTTTAGCCATTCTGACTGATGTGAGGTGGTATCTCACTGTGGTTTTGATTTGTATTTCCCTGATGCCGAGTGATGTGGAGCACTTTTTCATGCGTCTGTTGGCCGTTTGGATGTCTTCTTTGCAGAAATGTCTGTTCATGTCTTCTGCCCATTTCTTGATTGGATAATTTGTTCTTTGGGTGTTGAGTTTGGTAAGTTCTTTATAGATTTTTGGATACTAGCCTTTCATCTGAGATGTCATTTGTGAATATCTGCTCCCATTCTGTCAGTTGTCTTTTGGTTTTGTTGACTGTTTCCTGTGCTGTGCAGAAGCTCTTGATCTTGATGAAGTCCCAATAGTTCATTTTTGCCCGTGCTTCCTTTGCTTTTAGTGATGTTTCTAGGAAGAAGTTGTTGCAGCTGAGATTGAAGAGGTTCCTGTCTGCGTTCTCTTCAAGGATTTTGATGGATTCCTGTCTCACATTGAGGTCTTTCATCCATTTTGAGTCTATTTTTTTTTTTTTGTGCGTTATAAGAAAATGGTCCAGTTTCATTCTTCTGCATGTGGCTGTCCAGTTTTCCCTACACCATTTGCTAAAGAGACTGTCTTTTTTCCATTAGACATTCTTTCCTGCTTTGTCAAAGATTAGTTGACCATAGAGTTGTGGGTCCATTTTTGGGCTCCACATTCTGTTCCACTGATCTATGTGTCTGTTTTTGTGACAGTACCATACTATCTCAATGAATGCGGCTTTGTAATAGAGCTTGAAGTCTAAAATTGTGATGCCACCAAATTTGGCTTTCTTTTTATGGATAGATATTTTTATATCTCGTTAAGAAATACTGTTTCTACTCCAAGGTCTTAAACATCTTCCTCCATTTTCTCTAAGTTTTATTGTTTTATCTGCCTGCTTATGTCTACAATCCATCTGGAGATGATTTTTTTTTTAAGATTTTATTTATTTATTTGACAGAGAGCGATCACAAGTATGGAGAGAAGCAGGCAGAGAGAGAGAGGGGGGGGGAAGCAGGCTCCCTGCCAAGCAGAGAGCCCGATGTGGGGCTCCTGGGACGATGACCTGAGCCGAAGGCAGAGGTTTTAACCCACTGAGCCACCCAGGTGCCCCTGGAGTTGATTTTTTTTTTAATTTCTTTTTTAAATTTTTTAAAAAATAAAATATTTATTTATTTATTTGAGAGCGCGCATGTGAGCAAGAGTCGGAGGGAGGGGCAGAGGAAGAGGGAGGAACAGACTCCCCACTAAACAGGGAGCCCAGCTCAGGCCCTGATTCCAGGACCCTGAGATCATAACCTGAGCTGAATGCAGACACTTAACATACTGAGCCACTCAGGCGCCCCCAACCAGAATTGATTTTTGCACATAGCATGAAAGAGGGTCAAGGCTCATTTCTTCCCATCAACTATCCAATGGATCCAGCACCACTTGTTAAAAAGAACATATTTTCCCTGTTCTGTTGCAGTGACACATTGGTTTTAAGTCAGGTGTCTATGTATATAAATATATATATATATATGTATATAGACATATATATATATATATATATGTCTGTGCATTCATGCTCTTTTCTATTCCTTGGATCTGTTTGTCTGTCTCAAACCTAATGAATCCAAAACTGAGTTCCTGATCTTCCGCCTAAAATCTGCCCTTATCTCAGTTGCTGGCAGCCCCATGCTTCCAGTGCCCAGGGCCAAATCCCTGGCCTCATCCTGACTCCTTTCTTTCTCTCACACTCCACCTGCAATTCATCAGCAAATCCTGCTGTCTTTACCTTCAAAATAGATCAAGAGTCACTACCTCCATCACTCCCTTCCTGGTCCAGGCTGCCATCCTCTCTCATCTAGATTACTGCATTAACTTCCTAACTGATCTCCTTGACTAGTGGTAACTGGTTGGATGTGAGTTATGAGATAGAAGGACTCAGAATGCCATCTAGGTTTCTGGGCATGAATGGTGGAAACTGATTTCCAAAATGAGCTAGGGAAGGAATTGGTTTGGGGGAAGAGGGAAGAAAGGCCCCTCTGCTGTCAACTGTCCACTGAGTGGCCAGAGTAACACTGTTAAGTTAGCTCTTGTGAGTCACATCATGCCTTGTTCTACACCAAAGCCTCCAATGGTGCCCCATTTTGCTCAGAGTAAGAGCCAAAGCCTTTACGATGCCCTACAAAACTCTGTGTAATTTGGCTTCCATTAGCTCTTTCCATATAATATTCTCCTTTACTCGTTGTGATGTGGCCATAGTGGCCTCTCTGCTCTTCCTTGAAAAACCAGGCACATTCCTGCCTCAAGGCCACTGTACTTGTCATTTTCCCAAAACCTCCCTTATTTTCACCAAGTCTTTGCTCAAATGTCATGTTTTCAGGGTCCTTTCCCTGATTACCCCCAGTCTAGTACTCCCTCTCTGCTTTTCCTGCTTTATTTTTTTTCCTTAGTTCTGATCACCTTCTACCTCTGAAGTCTAACAAAAGCAATTTTGAGAAAGACCAAGCCAGCACTCTTTTTTTTTTTTTAAAGATTGTATTTATTTATTTGACAGAGAGAGATGACAAGCAGGCAGAGAGGCAGGCAGAGAGAGAGAGAGGAGGAAGCAAAGGGAGAGATAGAGAGACAAGCAGATTGCATCTGAAGTAGGGGCAGTGATATGGGATTGAGCCCTTACTCCACAGGGCCTGGAAAAAAAGTCACTCGGTCAGATTTGAACCCAAACTTTTTACCAGAATTAAAGAGTACCAAGTTTGCCCGATCGCAATCCATGAAAAGAAGACAGCCGAGGATAGATGTCCCAAGCTGTAATGAGAAAGTTGATGACTCCACACAGAAGCAACTTTCCAGAGACCCAAGAATTAAACTTGGATGAGGTGGAGTTAAGAGAACCAGAGAAGGGGTGCCTGGGTGGCTCGGTCAGTTGAGCCGCTGCCTTCAGCTCAGGTCATGATCCCAGGGTCCTGGGTGGAGCCCCACATTAGAGACTCTGCTCAGCAAGGGGACTGCTTCCCCCCCTCTCTCTGCCTGCCTCTCTGCCTACTTGTGATCTCTGTCTGTCAAATAAAAAAAATCTTAAAAAAAAAAAAAAAAAAAAAGGAGAGAGAACCAGAGAAAAGGAAGCTTTAAGAAAAGAAATCAATATGTTTAATTGCTGTGAAGAGACTCCAGCAAGAAGAGGCCTTCAAATCCCCACTGAATATGGCAACTGTGAGGGAAAATTCAGTAGTACCCTGGGGAAGAATACAACGGGTTGAGAAATGTGGGTTTTTTTAGAGCTGTGGCTGTGGCGGAAGAGAGGGGCCACACTGGGAGAGTGGCTGTCTATTAGCATTATTGGGTGAATGTGCAGATTTAAACAGAAAGGGGCAGAAAGCACCGAAGGATAGGTGTCAGGCTGCCTGCTCAGGAGTCTGGTCACCAAGCAGGTTGAAAAGTTTTTACTTTTACTTTTACTTTTATAACTTGTGTTGTTTGAATGTTCTTAGCATGTATAGTTGATAGTCTCTGTATTAAAGAAGAAAGAACAACAACAGAAATGAGCCTCATTTTTTAAGAACAAACAAACCTTTCTTCTGCTGCAGCTGCTGCCACCCCTTCTCCTCACAGGGAGGCTTCTGAGGGGCAGTCAGTCCATTCCCATCTATGTCCTGCCTACTTACTCCCCACCATGCCACACCCCTCTCCAGTCTGGCCACCAACCTCACTCCACTCATGCAGCTCTTGGGAAGGCCTGCAGTATGCTCTGTGTGAATATCTCAAAATACGTTTTCAAGTCTTTCTCTCAAACTCCTGACTTTTCTATTTGCCCATTGGCTGTCTCCATGGGTATCTCCAACTCAATAGATATTCCTTCTTTCCTCTGTCCCCAAACACACTTCTTTTCCCGCTTTGAGCAGTATCCTCTATTCTCGAGCACATCCTTGATTCTAATGCAATTTCCACAAAACCTCCATGGTGATCATTCTAAAATATAGACCAGAAAATGTCACTCCTCTGCTAACAGGACCCTTGTAGCTCCCCAAGGCCTAAACACCAAGACATCAGTTGGGCAGTAATGGTCCTTCTGGATCTTGAAGACCCTACTTGCTACTCCATCCTCATCTTTCCCTACATCCCTCTCCTACCTAATCCCCAAACCCCACAGAAACCACAAGTGGTTCTCTGGGCTTGCCAAGCACCTCCACACTGTCCTTTGGCATTGGGAGTTGATCCTGGACACCCTGTACCTGCAATGTCCTCTCCTGCTTCACCTGCTGGGCCAACTCATCTTAGCCCCACAAGACTTAACTCAGACTTCATCCACTCGGGGACTTAGTGTCTTATACAGGGACAGTTTCACTATTAACCTATTGCAGCTTTCCTCTTCAAGACTCGTAAGATATTTGGGCTAGTGCCCAACCCAAATAGTTTCATACAGTAGCAAAGGAAGTATGGCCTACAGTAATCCTACAACTGTGGAAGTAGACGTTCTTCTTTAGTCACATGCTAGTGCTTTAAAATCTATATTGAGCATTTGTCAGTATTTATTTTTCAAAAGGATTTTATTTATTTATTCTAGAGAGAGAGAGAGCACAAGTGCAGGGAAGAGCAAAGGGAGAGATAGAGAGACAAGCAGAATCCACAGTGAGCACAGAGCCCAACACAGGGATTAATCCCACAACCTGAGATCATGCCCTGAGCCAAAATCAAGATTTGGATGCTTAACGCACTGAACTACTCCCATTTATAAGTATTTTTAAATGGTGCTTTTTATTAGTCATGGCATACCATGGCAAAAACACGCTTTCTTAAAACATAATTCTGTAAAGGATGCTGTTTATCCAGCTTAGCAGATCCCACTCACTACCAGAATCTTCATCTAACAGCATGGTTGGATCCATCAATCCAGGTGTCTTTACATTACAAACCTTATGGGAGCTTTTAATTCTGAAGTCAGCAAAGGCAATGTTGAAAAAGACTGACCCAGCACTCTGTAATAAGAATGACATAGCAGAACATTCTTAGGAATGTATCCTAACATCCAAGAAACCATACCTTTGATGACAGTACCAGGACATATAATTTTCTCTAGGTGTTTCATCTCTAAAATAGGGATAATAATGGTTATCACACACAATTGTCCTAATGATGAAGTGAAGAGAGCTTTGAATTAGAGATAAAAGTTGGGAGCATCAGCATATAGATAGTGTTTACACCCTTGGGAATTGATGAGATAATCTAGAGAGAGAGAGGGACTGAGAGAGGAAGAGTCCTCAGCCTCTTTCCAAATGTTTCCCATTCATTAGTTCATCCAACAACTGTTTTCTGAGTGCCATGATCTGTCCGTTACTGTGCCAGACATTAGAGATGCAGGGCTGAGCTTGGAGACCTGGAGAAAGCTCACAGTCTCCTGAGGGAGGCAGAGGGCACAAAAATACATACTTAATTACAAACTATGCTAAATGCTTCAAAGGAAAAGTCCCAGCTACTATGGATGAACTTAACAAGGACCTAATTAGATTAGATAAACTATCAAATGTAAAGCACCTAGCTTTGCCTCTGATACACTTGGTCAAGGAAGTCATACTAAAAGAGTGACAGTTATGCTGACACTGGAGGATTAGATGGAGCTAGCCGGGTGAAAAGTTGGGGGTAAGAGCAATGCCAGAAGAGGAACAGCATATAAGAAAGCCTGAGGCAGGAAATTTCTGGGGTATTCCCTGAAAGAGAACCCATGTAGGAAGCACATTTGACTGTTAGAAAATGACAATGCTCTATGTCTGGCCATTCAAGGCAGAACTCGCCCTCTTGCCACGTGGTTCAAAGGATGATAAGAACCATCTAATGTGTCTAGATACTACATTAACATAGTAATGACACACATGAATTGCAGCTGCCTGAAGTGGCCCTCTTTCTAACCTCTCCTTTCCTCACTACCTGCTCCCCACCAACCTGTACTCTTTGCCATCCAGTATGTCACTTTGGTGCACTATCCTGGGCATACCAATTCAAGGATGCATCATCCGTTGGCATGATATATTCAAAGTGCTGAATGGGAAAAATCTGCAGCCAAGACTACTCATCCAGAAAGCCTGTCATTTGGAATAGAAGGAGAGATTTAGAGATCATGAAGAAATTCATGATCACTAAACCACAGCTACAAGAAATATTAAAGGGGACTCTTGGAGTGGAAAGGAAGATCATAAGTGAGAATACAAAAAATAGGAAGCATAAAACCAGTAAAAATAAATATACCTATAAAAATCAGTAAATGAAGGGATGCCTGGGTGGCACAGTCAGTTAAGCATCTGCCTTTGGCTCAGGTCATGATCCCAAGGTCCTCGCATCAAGTTCCGCATCAGGCTCCCTGTTCAGTGGGGAGTCTGCGTCTCCCTCTGCCCCTTCCCTGCTCATTCTCTCTCTCTCTCTCTGTCTCCATTCTCTCTCTCTCTGTCAAATAAATAAATAAAATCTTTTTTAAAAATCAGTCAAGTGATTCACAAAATAAAAGTATACAAAATAGGACACCATATACCAAAATATGGGGAGGAACAGAGTAAAGAATGGGTTTAAACTTAAGCAACCATCAACTTTATATAGAGTATTATATGCAGAAGATGTTATATAAAAAAAAACTAATGGTAACCACAATCAAAAACCAATAACAGATATGCAAAGAATAAAGAGAAAGGAATCCAAGTATATCACTAAAGAAAGCCAGCAAACCATGAAAGAGAGAAGGACCAGGAAAAAAAAAACTCATAAAACAACCACAAAACAAAGGGGGGAAGTCAATAAATGCATATTAATAATTACTTTAAGTATAAAAGGACTAAAGGCTCCAATCAAAAGGTGTATGGTAGGGGGTATAGCTCAGGGGTAGAGCATTTGACTGCAAAAGGTGTATGGTGACGGAGTGGATTAAAAAAAAAAAAAAAAACAAGATTCATCTATATGCTGCCAGAAGAGACTCATTTCAGACCCAAAGACACCTGCAGATTGAAAGTGAGGGGATGGAGAAACATTTACCATGCAAACAGATGTCAAAAAGAAGGTGGGGCAGAAATACTAATATCAGAGGACAATCCAATAAGAAGATACAGCAATTATAAATATTTATGCACCCAACACAGGACCACCCAAATACATAAAACAGTTAATAACAAATACAAAGGAACTAATCAACAGTTATACAATAATAGGAGGAGACTCTAACACTCTACTTACATCAGTGGATAGACCATCCAAACAGAAAGTCAACAAAGAAAGAGTAGTTTTGAATGACACATCAGACTAGATAGAACTAACAAATATATTCAGAACATTCTAACCTAAAACAGCAGAATACACATTCTTTCTTTTTCTTCTGCACAAGGACGTTTATGGAAAATTCTGCTCCTCTCCACACTTAAGATTCCTTGATGGTAGCATGGGGGAGGGCTGGACGAGGGGATCCTCCTCCAGCTCCTCTCTAACCCAGATGTTCTAGCATACAGTTACCTGGCCCAACTAATAGGCACCCAGTGAGTGTCCTTGCCCAGCTTCTCCAAGAGCACTCTGAGCTGGCTGTGAGCACTTTGGAGGTCCAGAATACACATTCTTTCCAAGTGCCCATGGAATGTTCTCTAGAATAGATCACATATTGGGCCACAAAACAAATCTCAACAAATTCAAAAAAGACTGAAGTGATACCATACATCTTATCTGACTACATTATTTAAAGTTTTTATTTATTTATTTGACAGACAGAGATCACAAGTAGGCAGAGAGGCAGGCAGAGAGAGAGGGGAGGAAGCAGGCTCCCTGTTGAGCAGAGAACCCTATGTGGGGCTCAATCCCAAGACTCTGGGATCATGACTGTTGGGTCCATGGTCAAAGGAGCGAGACTGATACAAAGCGAAGGTCAAGCAAAGCTTTATTTCACGCCAAGCATCGAGAATCAAACTGACCAGCCAGGGCCATCTCTTGCAAAGAGGCGACCCCTCCCAGCCTCACAGACTAACTTTTATAGAGTAAAGAGTAAAGGCCATGTGGTTGAGCCTGCCACACACAGGTGGCCAACTGAATTACAATTCACCCTATAGTAACTACTTGAACTAGCCTGTCATTCTGGTCAGAATTGGCACCCAAAAGGCAGGACCCACATTCTTGGGTGGTTAGGGAGGTGCTTTCCCTATTGGATGTCTCCACCTGGCTTGACTCATCCTTGTATTCTGGGCTCTGTTACCTCCCCCTGACCTGACACGTCCTGGTATATGGGCTCTGTTATGAGGGGCTGGTCAATCATATTTTACTGGTTTCTCAGACTTGTTTCTAAGTAAGTTCCTCTGGGGGGGTGGCAGGCAGGGTCAATCTAAGTTTACTGCATAAACAACAAAATGGCTCACTCTGGCTAAGTAGGCCCTTACATGACCTGAGCTGAAGGCAGAGGCTTTAACCCACTGAGCCACCCAGGCACCCCTTTTCTGACTACATTATGAAACTAGAAATCAACCACAAGAAAAAATCTGGAAAGAACACAAATACACGGAGTTTAAATAACATGCAAACTAAACAATGAATGGGTCAACTAAGAAATCAGAAAAGAAATAAAAAATGACATGGAGGGGCACCTGGGTGGCTCAGTCAGTTAAGCATCTGACTCTTGATTTTAGAGCCTGCTTAAGATTCTCTAGCACCCTCTCTCTTTACCCTTCCCTGCTCACACACTCTCTCTCTCTGTCTCAAAAAAACAAAAACACATAAAAATAAAAACACAATGGGGCATCTGGGTGGCTCAGTTGGTTAGGCAGCTGCCTTTGGCTTAGGTCATGATCCTAGGGTCCCAGGATTAAGATGGAGCCCCATGTCAATCTTCCTGTCCAGCAGGGAGTCTCCTTTTCTCTCTCCCTCTGACTCTCCGCACTGCTCATTCTCTCTTTCTCTCTCAAATGAATAAATATCTTTATTTTTAAAAAAATGAAAATGTGATAGTCCCAAATCTTTGCAATGTAGCAAAAGCAATTCTAAAAGCAATTCTAATACCAATACAGGCCAACCTCAGAAAACAAAAACAATCTCAAAAAAGCCAACATAGATTTACACCCAAAGGAGCTAGAAAAAGGAGAAACAAAACCCCAAATCAGCAGAAAGAAAGGAATAATAAATATTAGAGCAGAAGTAGATGATATAAAAACTTAGAAAAACAATAGAACAGTTCAATGAAACCAGGAGCTGGTTCTGTGAAAAGATCAACAAAGCTGATAAAACTCTAGCCAGAGTCATCAAAAAGAAAAAGATGAAGGACCCAAGTAAACCAAGTCACTAATGAAAGAGCAACCAATACCACAGAAATACAAATAATTTTAAGAGAAATTATGAAAATTATATGCCAACCAATTAGACAACCTGGAAGAAATGAATAAATTCCTAGAAACTTATAACCTACCAAAACTAAAGCAGGAAGAAATAGCAATTTTGAACATACCAATTATCAGCAAGGAGACTCAATCAGTAATCAAAAAACTCCCAATAGGGGTACTTGGGTGGCTCAATTGGTTAAGTGTCCATCTCTTGATTTCAGCTCAGGTCATGATCTCAGAGTTGTGAAATCAAGCCCCACATCAGGCTCCTTGCTGGCCATGGACACTGCTTAAGATTCTCTCTTTCCCACTCCTCTGTCCCTCCCCACCAATGCCCTCTCTCTTAAAGAAAGAAAGAAAGAAAGAGGGGCGCCTGGGTGGCTCAGTGGGTTAAAGCCTCTGCTTTCGGCTCGGGTCATGATCTCAGGGTCCTGGGATGGAGCCCCATGTCGGGCTCTCTGCTCAGCAGGGAGCCTGCTTCCTCCTCTCTCTGCCTGCCTCTCTGCCTACTTGTGATCTCTGTCTGTCAAATAAATAAATAAAATCTAAAAAAAAAAGAAAGAAAGAAAGAAAGAAAGACAAAATCCTCCCAACAAACAAAAAGTCCAGAACCAGATGGCTTCACAGGTGAATTTTACCAAACATTTAGAGAAGAGTTAATACCTATTTTTCTCAAATTACTCCAAAAAATAGAAGAGGAAGGAAAACTTTCAAATGAATTCTATGAAGTCAAAATTATCCTGATACCAAAACTAGATAAAGACACCACTAAAAAAGAACTATAGGCCAATATCTCTGATGAACATAGATGCAAAAATCCTTAAGAAAATACTAGCAAATAAAATCCAACAACAGGGCGCCTGGGTGGCTCAGTGGGTTAAGCCGCTGCCTCCGGCTCAGGTCATGATCTCAGGGTCCTGGGATCGAGTCCCGCA